>NC_068358.1:19981513-20061513 GCF_020536995.1 Dreissena polymorpha | reverse complement strand
CACAGGATATGGTCCGCGTGCGGTGCTGTTGTTGGCATAAGTGTCGGCAATACGTCCGAATGCGCCATCCCACACCCAGAACTTTGACGACAAATAGTCGTTATCAATGCCTTCAATGTCCTTTAATCTCACGATGTTGTTACACGATATATCGGCCATTCCTAGATTGACATTTTATGATATCATTATATAAATATACTAACGAAACGAGAAAAGGGTTCGATAAAGAAAATTGTTCAGAAGTGCATTAATATTCATTTTGCCACACACATACAAAATCGACAGTTCTGCGTAAGCCTATTTGCCATTTCAGTTTCTTTACGAAATAATAATACTATAGCCTTAACAACATAAAAGATTAATCATCCGTACGATGGATAAAGTACGTTCACAAATAAATACTCAAAACATGTGTTTGTGACGGCAGCAACAAAGTTTCCTACCATGGTCAGCAATTACGACTAGGTTAACGCAGTGATGCAGTTTACGGGCCACCAGCCCTTCCATAAGCATCCGCAGGGAGTCATCGACGCGCTTGAGTGCGGCCGCAATCTGAGGACATAAAAAACTAACACCTTAGCGATGTCTTTGCTTCCAAATCAATTATTGTAATATAACATGCAAGCTACCATAACAAACAATGATTGAATTACTATGCACATATTATATACATGACAAGACAACATTTACGCGTCATAAAGTTGGTAATGAACCCAAATAACGTAATAATTTGTTTCACTACGCAAAAAGTACACATTTGCTTAATGTACTAGGTTAATGCGAAAGCAACGATGGTAATAGTCGCGTTTAATCTCATGTACAACACGCCTTCCTTTTTTTCTGTGTTTACTGCTTGTCACAAGTTATTGGTGATTTTGTATTCTGCAAGCAAGTAGACTGGACACTTGCAATAAATAATCACTATTCACATCGACTTTTTATGACACAGCGATTACCTGCGAAGATATCTTTCTATTTGTCAAGACAGGGCCTTTTTTGTGCAATAAACGTTCAAAAACAGTGTCGATCACTTATGTCATTATTCGTTTTAAGAGTAACTTCTAGTAAAAAGAACCTATAAACAAAATAACAAGAAACAAGAAACATGAAATGTATAATTTTATCGACCTAATGGCTAATAAAGTTCGAGTCAAATTTGTCTGCATATTCCTTATTCGAGAGTCTACTACACATTGACGAAGATACCAGCATTAATGTTTGACCTACCTGGATCTCGTTTTTTGGTCCATACTTGTGACCGGCCATGTCAGGCTCATCAAAGTACAGAGTAATGAAGTTAGGCCGCTGTCCCGGGGGAAGGGAGAGCCAGCGAAGCACCTCCTGGGTCCGAGCAGTGTAGGAAACCTTCCTGTTTAGCGTGATTGATAACTTTCAAACACAATATTGTACAATATCATACACATAAAGTCATGTTTGATTTTCACAAATATAATAGCCTTTGATAGTGCAAATGATGTTCATACTATATCGTCGACTTTTATTGCGAACAGTTATATTGTTTTGCGTTTCCTTGAAAATTAAAAAAAATGTTGTTATATAAAATAGTATTTACCCATCATATTTCTTCCAAATGTCTGGGTAATTGCCTGCAAGAAAACACACCTTAAAACAACATCTTGATTTATATGTTTATATGTAATATAAAGTAGTCATATTTCAACAATATTTTGTTCATAATCTTCAAAAAACAACAACAAATAAATCATTCGAATCATCCAAACATCTACTCTATACTATTTAGTACCATGAACTTCAACATCTGATCCGGGCCAGAAGTACGTGGCTGTCTTAAGACCGTGTCGTTTAGCTGTCAGCCACATCTGCAATGTATATCATGTGCAAATACGAAGGGTTAATATGTGTTTCGTAAATACAATTAAACATGGATATTTAGAAGGCGTTTTGAAAGTCAAAGATAGTTTAAACAATGAACGTTTGCAATAGCGACATTGTATGTTGAACTAATATACATCTGAACATATTAAAATATGTGTGACTAAAAATACATCATCAGTTGATTAACAGTCTTCTGTACTAGGAAGAGTCATTCATATTAGTAAAAATTGTGTTAGAAACAAAAAATAATGTATGCAGTAATTTGGGTATTGATGTCATCTATTCTGTTTATATTAAACAAACAAAAACATAAACAATGCGTAAAATTACAGTGATTTTATAAGCAAGAACAAAATGTCAAGCGCTAAAACACTACACGGCAATTAATGTCAAGGGTCGACTTTGACATAGGTATTATCGGGTGTTAAAATCCTCACTGCGACCGAACAATAAGTTGAAAGTACAGACGAATTTAATTTCGAAATATGTATTAACGATGTACTATTTAATTGATCAAAAAAGGACAAAGTCGGGACTGGATTTTTTTTCAAATAGCGAATTCGAATTAACGATGTTTGAAAAACAGTGTTGCACACACAAAAAAGCAATTTGAATGGATACATAACTAAATGTTTACTGAAATTACTTGTTCGTAACAAAAATACATCAATGTTATCGTTTAGAAATTTCTTTTCGATCGCCACAGCGCTTTAAGTTCGGAGGCACGGATTAAAAAGTTCTATTGCAGGTTAACAGGTTCGGGCTATACAGTGTCCCTAATTGGTATTCATGTGAACAGCCGATTGGTGGGCTTATCCATAAAGGCACTTCGTAGACGGAATGAGGTAAACCACCTTCATGGCCTTGCACAAGTGGCGGTTTAGTCTAGAGTACCATGTTTGCAATCGGGAGATACAGAGGAATTCATTACTTCTGGCGTAAATATATTATTCTCTTGTGACCTTTTTCGCTTCCGGCTGTTTTTTTCTTTCAGACTCATCATTTCGCGTACTGTATATTCAGTGAAATGGGATCAACTGGCGTAAAATTCTGAAGACATTAAAGCGAGATTATACGATTTTTTAATATGTGTTTAATTGTAATATATTGATAAAATATGTTACAATGACACAAAAAGGCAAGAAAAATTATACATTGAAGACGAATTTAATCAAATGCAGCAAAGACAAATTAGCGCCCCGAGCCGATTGTGACGACGATATTTCGTACATATTTTCCTACAATAACCGAAGCATTCGTCTTTTATTTAGTGTTCGTGTGTCGTATGAATAGATATCGTTGCAGGAATTTAAAATGAACCGTTAAACTTAATTTAGATTCACATCGTACGTGCATGATTTACATGCTGGCGAATTCGACTGTACAGACATTTTCGATTTCAGAATAAAATATCTGATTTATTTCGCATTTTTCGACACATGTTCTTCTTAACTTTTTTCAATTTATATTGAAATATATGTTTAATAAGTATTTTACACATTTTATATAAATTAATAAATATTTGACAAAATCGTATAATCTCGCTTTAATGTTTAGTGCTGCTGTGGGGCGAGGCGGTTCGTTGGCTGTTGCTGCTTCCAAGAATGACAAAGCACCTGTTAGGAAGATAATCAAGGTTTCTTGATCTACGTTGAATCCAAAATCAACTGGTGAGACTAGGAATTTCTCATCCTTGAGTTTAAGCCGTTTTACAGGTGAGGTCGCACTGTGCCTGTGTATACCGTCATGATGATCATCTCGTTTGCTTCCTTCAGTGCTGCTGCCATTTTCCACATGGACATGTATACTGTATTTGCGCACTGTACCCGTTGTTTGCATGTCATTCTGTTGTCAAAAGGAACCTCTTGGTAAGTCTTTTGTACTGTATTTATTGTATTGTAGATCTACTGTTTCTTTTGCGGTCTCGATAATGTATGTGTTTAAGTCTCGCACATGTGTCTTGTCTAGACTTCTTTCCACGCTTCTATATATTCTCCATTCTGTAAAGGGTGTCCTAAGGCCATTTCAAAGGACTGCCAGCAGCTGTGGCTGGACTCTTATCTGACTAGACACGGAGACTGACACTGACCTGCCCAGTGGGACTTCACATGACGAGCACCATTGTTGTTGTTTTCAAGTGAAATGTGAAGGCGGTGTTGCGTGGCAACATGGTTATTAAGAGTCCGATATGCAGCCTGGTACCGCCATCATCAGAAATTGTGCCATATATAACATAATAATCAATTTTGTGATTGATCGATTAATCAAATGCCATTAAGTATTGGGGTTACTGTCCAAATACCAGTAGCCTTATGTACATACCGGTTCTCCGCCCCACCACCGGGGATCGCTAGCGGCCGCGCTACCCAGGCTGAAACGTAGCTTCATGTCCACATCGTACATGTTGTTGTCAATGATACCGTGTGACTCGGGGTACAAACCCTGTAGAAATTGGCATCATTTAAACGTTAAGGAAAATGCTACCAAAGCTAAATTACACGTATGTTTGTAGAAAGTTTAATGAAAGAACAATCGAACTGTTGCAAACACTAGACCTTGACGCATTATTTTTAAAGGAAATATTTAGATATTGAGATGTGAAAATAAATAGGCCACACTCATAATCGACTTTGAGAAGGCCATACACGAATAGTTAAATTGAAGCGAACTTTTTTTCTCCACAATCTCAAATTATCACCCAAATTCCAACTGTGATGAAACAACTTACTGTTACTACTGAGTAATGATTAGGGAAGGTCTTTGTTGGGTAAACGGACCGCATGTAGGGTGCTCGAACCCCGCACTGGCTAAGCCGGGACACAGTTGGTGTAACGTTACGTAGCAGGTAGTCCGCCCGGAATCCGTCCAGGGATATGAGGAGTAAGGGCCGATAACTAGAACAAGAGAGAAACTATGCCTAAATCCCTCTTCTGGGCCGTGAATCCAGGGGCAGCCTTTGAACACTCGCCGGGCAGCTTTTGACTATTTGCAGATGTTACAAACTAAATATCAAATCTCTTGATTTCATGGTTGCAGAGAATTTGTTTAGTTATTAAGTTTCATAATAATATTCACCTATTCTCATCCTACACACTTTGCAGAGAACCACTATATGATGTCGCATTCCAAATATTACAGTTCTTGACCTCTTTAAATTATTTTACTATAGAAGTTATATGTTAATAATGGGCACTTGGGAGTTGCCAAAGTTTACCCCATGGTTATAATTTATACAAGCTTTGTGGAGGAACAATTTATGATGACACATACAGATTTCAATTTATTTATCAATAATTTTTCAATGTTATTTACTATCAACGAATTAGATATAATTTTACAATTGAACGTTACAATTTGATTCCAGAGGCGTGACTTTTGACATAATTTACTAGAAAACCAATTTAACATGTTACATATCACATTTTAAACCACTGACACTTGAAGTTAAAAACGATTTTTTAACGATTTAATGATATAATTTATTTTAGCTTTATTGATCTACATAAATCAAAACAATAAAATTTCATCAACTATGCACGAAATGTACATAATAATAATTCATATGAAGTTTTAATTAAATCGGTTTTTCGGTTAAGGGTGGGCTGTATTTTGAATGAAAAGTTTTATGATGATGCACGTTTTAAAAATAATTGAAAATACATATACGCTGCAGTTTATGTATAATGCAAGGTCAAATATCATGTCACCTAGTAATCTCCAACGTCGTAGCTTATGCAGAGAGGGGAATCTCAAAACAGTACTTCCGACCCGTATTCCCCGTTTTTAGGTTTCAGTAAATTTGAGTTACACTAAGCATACAAATATGATATTGAATGTATATACATCAAGTGGATGTAGTTGTCCGCAGTCAGGTGGATGTTGTTGTCCGCAGTCAGGTGGATGTAGTTGTCCGCAGTCAGGTGGATGTAGTTGTCCGCAGTCAGGTGGTCGTTGATGTACAAGACTAGCTGATGTTAACAAGATTTTCTCTCCTGATAAACGATGTGATGTTGCATTACAGCTATATTTGAATTAATAATATGACTGGGTTACATTTAAGACGATATAAAAAATATAAAAGCGTCCGTACTCTGACATGCATCCGGCTTCATTTGGACAGGACGTGACGTCATCCCACGACTGTACAAGACTTGTTTTCCAAAGCTCCTCTGGCAAATATGTCCTTAATCGCGCTGCCGCGTCACGGTCTAAAGATGTTAGAAACTGGAGACCAGAAGCAAGTTCAATATCGCGCAGGCGAGCAACATTCTTTTGAAGATAGGCATCCCAGTTCTGCAAGTAGGAAATAGTCAAACGTATGGAACGCCAATGCTGCCTTCTGATGGCACTGGTCTTTATGTCCTGTGCATTTACTTAGTTGTTTTGTGTAA
This sequence comes from Dreissena polymorpha, assembly GCF_020536995.1. Classification (NCBI taxonomy): domain Eukaryota; kingdom Metazoa; phylum Mollusca; class Bivalvia; order Myida; family Dreissenidae; genus Dreissena; species Dreissena polymorpha. Next base: position 20,055,265 of record NC_068358.1, on the reverse strand, counting down.
TCTAGATTTTGTCCTGTAGAAACATCATTTTGTTATGTATATTTTTCATTATGCTATGTGCATTTGCAATATCGTTTGATACTAATGACATTTTTTTAGGTGCATACATCATTTCGTTCTGTGCATTTGTCATTATATTGTGTGCATTTACCAACCCGTTTTTGTATTAACGACATTTTGTTAGGTGCATACATCATTTCGTTCTGTGCATTTGTCATTATGTTATGTTCATTTACTAACTCGTTCTGTATTAACGACATTTCATTTAGTGCATACATTCTTTCGTTCAGTGCACTTGTCATTATCTTGTGTGCATTTGTCAGTCATTATGTTGAGTGCATTTGTCATTATGTCGTGTTCATTTGTCATTATGTTGTGTTCATTTGTCATAATGTTATGTGCATTTGTCATTATGTTGTGTGCATTTGTCATTATGTTGTGTGCATTTGTCATAATGTTGTGTGCATTTGTAATTATGTAGTGTTCATATGTCATTGTGGTGTGTGCATTTGTCATTATGATGTGTGCATTTGTCAATATGTTGTGTGCATTTGTCATAATGTTGTGTGCATTTGTCATTATGTTGTGTGCATTTGTCATTAAGTTGTGTGCATTTGTCATTATGTTGTGTGCATGTGTCATTATGCTGTGTGCATTTGTCATTATGTTGTGTGCATTTGTCATTATGTTGTTTGCATTTGTCATTATGTTGTGCGCATTTGTCATTATGTTGTGTGCCAACGTCGTTATCATGTTCGAATACATTACACTGGGCAATAAAAGAGATAACACCGGTGCGAAAAAAGGTTAAATTCCACTAAGAAACGGCCGAAAAAAAGTTGCAGAAACAGTCGATTTCGATTCGTGTCAAGTTCTTTCTTGGTTTGAACATTACATATCTTTTTTATTGCATAAATCGATTCCGCTTAAAATGGCCTTTAAGTAAAGTATTGTTATGGGGGTCTCAATGTGCAAAATGTTGCATTTATTTTCGCTTAAAGTTGTCACTTTTACATTGCATTATATAGGGAAACTATTTAGTATATTAAGACCTGGAAGGCGCTTTCGCAGCTGTTGGCTTTAGCGCCATTTTACCGAGATTGATAAGCGAAAAGATTGATTTTAAGATAATGAAATAAATGTCTGATCGTGAATTTAGAAGAATCGGAGTAGAGACCATTGGGGATCGCTTAAAGGGGCCGTCCAACAGATTGGTAAATTGACAAAATTAAGAAAAGTTGTTTCAGATTCGCAAATTTTCGTTTTTGTTATGATATTTTTGAGGAAATAGTAATACTGACCATTTACCATGCTCTTAAATATCCATTATATGCATCTTTTGGCGATTTGAAAACCTGAAAATTATAAAGCGACGTGCGACGCGAAACGATTGAATAATTTGGAAAGTTCTGTTGTTGTAGTTATATTTTGGGAAACTACGAGGATTGCTTATACATATACGTAAAAAATACATCCGCTCTAACCATGAGCATGGATGGTCGAGTGGTCAAGGCGGGAGACTTTTTACTCCAGGACTCCAGGGGTCAGTGGTTCGAGCCCTGTTGAAGGTTACTTTTTTCCTTTTTTAAAATTGTATTCTCTTTATTTTACTGGAGATGTTGTGGTCAAATGTTTAAATTTATCACTATAAAGCATTTAATGACATGTTTCAATACATACCAAATCTGTTGGAAGGCCCCTTTAAGGTTGCGACAAATAGCAACTGACGGTAGTGATACAGTTCATACAAGCCACAGTAGCACGCCAGAACCATCAGCAACAGGCAATTGAAATAAAGATAAATTTTACGAAGAAAATTTAAATTTTATTTTAAGAAGTTTTTTTTTCCAATTATTATAATATATGAAAGTTACATCCCTGGTTTGCGTCTAATACTGCCATAATTGGTTACATCGTTTTGTTCTAATCATTCTCAGGGGAGTAAAAATGCGGTATGTACACCTAAATACAGTAATGTATACATTTCTACGTAATGTGGCGAAATGAGGCGTAATGCTGTATGAATAATGTGGGGAAGTAAGTGTAAGGAATATATCTGTCAGTTACTGGCCGAGAAATGAAACTACAGTGATTTCCAACAAATTAATTCATAATAGACGTGTTTATTTCGGTCTCAGATTTTACAATTCATTCTTATATTAAAGAGCATAGACCTACTAGATCTACGTAATGTACATGAGAAAATAACGTATGTCAATAATTAATTGTTACAAGTTTAGGTTTATTTATTCAACATTTGAATAGTCCAAATAGATGCATACCTAAATGTTTGTCAATTCATTTTAATTTAGTTTTTTTCTTTCAAATTTAGATAAGTCCGAGGATAATTATAGTTATAGCTACAGCTCCCGCTAGAGCTATCTAAATATATTCATAGAAACATAAAATATATATATCACTTGTCAGTATAGATCTAGTAATTCCCTATTAGTATTACACATTTATCGCATCGTAATATATTTTACTATTTCTACTTTTTCTTGATGAATTGCTTTCACTTTAATTACCTCGATTATAGACTGTTTTTTCAACTTTTTTTCGGACGTTTCTTAGTGGAATTTAACATTTTTTCTCACCGGTGTTATCTCTTTTATTGCCCAGTGTAATGTATCCGAACATGATAACGACGTTGGCACACAACATAATGACAAATGCACGCAACATAATGACAAATGCACACAACATAATGACAAATGCACACAACATAATGAAAAGTGCACACAACATAATGACAAATGCACACAACATAATGACAAATGCCCATAACATAATGACAAATGCACACAACATAATAACAAATGCACACAACATAATGACAAATGCACACAACATATTGACAAACGCACACAACATAATGGCAAATGCACACAACATTATGACAAATGCGATAAATGAAATGTCGTTAATACAGAAAGAGTTAGTAAATGCACACAACATAATGACATATGCACAGAACGAACTGATGTATGCACCTAACAAAATCTCGTTAGTACAAAACGATATTGCTAATGCACATAGCATAATAAAAAATGTACAAAACAAAATGATGTTACTACAGGTCAAAATATAGTTCACACAAAACAACTAAGTAAATGCACAGAACATAAAGACCAGTGCCATCAGAAGGCAGCATTGGCGTTGCATACTAACGCATATCAAACAAGAAAATATTGTCTATAGGAAGTTTTCTGCATCAATTAAATATTGTTCAGCTGGTGAATTATATTATTTAAGTATTTCGATGCGAATGTGTTTATTGTTAAGACATCTGTACAAAGTTTACTAACATGTGTTGATGATGCAATGCATAGTTGTTTTTGCAAGTTCTATGCCAGTAGTTAACGCAAATATAAGATATTGAAATGTTATTCCAGCTGCCTTAAATGGGTACGTTAAGCTGGTTGCATATAAAGGCTAAATAAATTTTATTCATTAAACAAAACCATAAAAAGTGTGATATGCGTGTTGTTATTTTACATTTAATACGTGTAGATACACCTGCAGAAATAGAGCTCTAATACTTACCAGACAGTTTGGTATTCTAGCCGTATGCGGTAGAATAAAAGAAAGGATGTCCATGTCTCTAACCGCGGGCACATCGCCGGATGTCTGCCCCACGGGCTTCATTAGTGACATGTAGATATGGGAGGGCAGAGGCTGACTTCTATTGTAATCTGCAAAGCTGAACACAACCCCAACTGTCAAAAGACGGTCGTAAGTCGCAAACAAATATACAATCGCTTTTAAAGCTTTACACTAGGAACAAATGTGTCTCTGTGGTTCATCAATTTATGCCCAGTGGACTCTCCCATCCTTCTAAGTTATATCAATGTATTTATAAAATTAGGGATGTCTTGTATACTTTTTTCTATATTTAGAATATTTCTTACAGAAATTCCTTTAAGCAAACAGCGCAGACCCAGATGAGACGCCGCATTATGCGGCGTCTCATCTGGGTCTACGCTGTTTGCAATGTCCTATTTTCAGGACGCTAGGCATAAATGGGTTAATCAATTCAGCACACACTGTCAGTTCGTGAGGAAAAAACGTGTTATGAGTTGGAAATACAAGTTAAACATAGGTCGACCCTCTCACAATATATTAATGATTCTTAAATGTTATTGTGCAACTCTTGAAAACTGTTTTCTGCAATTTGTCAATTTATTAAATAAGCAGCAACTTCTCTGCGATCGGTTTAATTATAATATAATTAATATAAATATTATATAATAATACATATAATATAAATAATATAATGCATATATAGGACACCAGTTCCTTTTAACATATTATGTTTAAAGGAACTGGCGTCCTATTTATGCATTATTTACTTGGTTTTGTTACTAAGATTCTCCCACAGTCCGTTGTAGTCATGGTCAAATATTGCCCCGAGTGTCAGGCTAATATCTCCATACAAGTGGGAATAGTCCGCCAGTAGTTTCACGACAAATGTCCAAAGGCCTGTAAGTAGAACACATACTTTTTAAACACAACATTTCTTTTAGAAAATTGAATATTCTATTTAATGTTGGTGAAAAATATAGCGAAATAAAATACTTACTCATTCGTTGCAAGACAAAACTTGAAATTTTCTTGTTATTCTGTGACGAAGAAGTTGCATTATAAAAATGCAGCCACGCGTTATTTAAAAACATGGTCATAACAATAATTAAACCAGAAACGAATTTATGAAAAGATGTTGAAATCAATAACAACACATAATCATTATAAAAAGTAAAGAATACGCTACCGTGATAAAATTCATCGAATAGCGGCACTGCAGTAGATGATAACATGTTCTGTTTCCCTGTGAATATATTCAGAAAAAAACAATATCATAATGTAAATTACTTCGAATTAACAGGAAAAGTTTGTCTTTGACAGATACATAGACTATAACTGTTATTTTAATATGCAAGTTGAATCAATGAGGTAATAGTTAACCCATTCATGCCTAGCGTCTAGAAAAAAGGCCTTGGCAAACAGCGTAGACCCAGATGAGACGCCGCATGATGCGGCGTCTCATCAGGGTCTGTGCTGTTTGCTTTAATGAATTGCTGTAAGAAATATTCTAAATATAGAAATAAATATACTTGACATCCCTAATTTTGGAAATAAATTGATCCAATTTACAAGGATGGGAGAGTCCTCTAGGCATAAATGGGTTAATATGCAAGTTGAATTAATGATGTAATAATTGAACAACAGAAAAACAAGAGATGCTTACCAAACGGGTATAGCGTATAGAAGCTGATCCCCTCCTTCAGCTTTATGCTACACATGTCCCTGTCGATCCTGGTGTCATTCAGCCAGCAGCTTGGCTCGGAGGCGGAGACGTTGTTTACCTCCTAAAAGACATGTTTGGGTTAAATAAATAGTCCACGAAAATGTACGCTTTTTTACATGACCGATGTTTGTGATTCTTGGTCTGTGTGCAACACATGTGTATTTTTTTATCGCTGAAATGTATTGCTCGAGTTTTATTTTTTTATTTTTTACTGAAACGAAAGTAAACATAAATGTGGTTCTTTCAAAACCCGTTAGAAGTTTTTATATTCCTTGTAATGTATTATTATATTAAAACAAAAACAATTACTAGTATATTGCTGTCTGGTAACTAGTAAAATTACAATTCTAACAAGAGTAAGATTCCATTATTTCATTATGCATTGTAAAGCGAGGGCAAAAAATAAAAAGCGTATATTAAAAATATCAATTAAATCATTGGGTAACAGCTTCAAACGCAAGTGTACTATTTTCCATGTATATTCGTGTTGATCTTATGCCATTATAGATACAAATACCATATACCGTTAAATTTTTGACAGTTGCTTGGACCCACACGGGTGCTTTGAAGGTGTCACTGTAGCCAATGACGTACCCCGTCTGGTTTAATACACACACGTTATGGCCATCTTGTACCAGAGCCGGAATATCGAACGGATGTGAAGTTACATGTAAATATTTCGCATCAGCCTGGAAAAAATAGTGTGTTTTTTGCACAAATAAGGGTTTCGTTGTATTTTCGATTTCTTTCTACTTTTCACCCGATCAAACGGCTACCGTTCACACTAAGTTTAAACCTATTTATTTTAGCTTGATTGCATAGAAAGCCTCAAGCTTATTGAAACACTCTCGAGTCCGTTTCCCTAGACCCGTAACCAGTACTTGGTTCACACTAGTCGATTGACCTGTCAATGTTTATTCCAACGCTCCGTATAAGAACTGTATTAAACGGTATCCAAACTTGTCTTGAAACGCAATATTCAAAATCAGACACACAATTGAGAATAACAAAAACGATCAACCTTATGCGATTTTGAAAGTCATGCGTTGAGTTAATTTTAAAATTAAAACATATCGGAACATACTTTTCTGAATTGAACCCAGAAATTGACTTATTTGCTCGGTTATTATTTGGAAAAATTATGTTGAAAGACGTGAAGATCCACAAGACATTAAGGTAATTTTTTTAAATATCATATTCGTTGAAAAAAACATTATGTATGATACGTGCATTGTCCTTCCATAAATCTGTTGGACTGTGCTAAAAGAGATCTTTGGAAGGATAATACCCGTATCATACCTATGCAGTGCTTGTAATATTTGATTGCACAAATTTGCGATTAACTTGCAAAGCAATAAGTATGTTTTCGATTAAATTGTTAGTATTTTAGCTTCCTTCGTACATTGCAAAACATTAAAACCTTAAGTTTAATATGACAATATTTAAGCTATGAAACAGGCCGTTTTTCGACCGTCAGGAATGTTGTACACGTAAGAGACCTTAAAAGACGATGCTAAAGTTAAAGTTGTATAAGGGCCGTGCTCTGTGAAAAGGAGGTTTAATGTATGTGTGTAGAGTGTCGTCCCAGATTAGCCTGTGCAGTCCGCAGAGGCTTATCAGGGACAACACTTTCCTCCAAAACTTAATTTTTGCTAAGAAGATACTTCCTTGAAACGAAAAATATGATAAAATCGGAAAGTGCCGTCCCTGATTAGCTTGTGCAAACTGCACATGCTAATCCGGGAAGACTCTTTATGCACATGCATTTAACCCCATTCTCACAGAGCACGGCTCTTGGTTTAATATGTCGCGATTAATCTATACAATGGTAAAGTAGCTCGATTAATCGACAACATGGTAGGTGCCGAGCTGGAGAAAGCCTATTCGCTTCTACCGGAACAGAAAAGGCCGAACCGGATACACCATCTCCATATCGAAACAAACCATGTATCCTCTAAGCATAATGTTTTAGTAACTTTAACATAACCAAGTGAAAATCACTTATAACCTTATTGAATACTAATGTATCGTCTCGTGGAAATCTTATTTCGCAATCCTTAAAAAAGGAACATTACAACACCGTGTTTATGATGTTCTCACAGTACGCGATCATTTAACCAATTTATGCCTAGTGGACTCTCCCATCCTTCTAAATTGGATAAATTTATTTCCAAAATTAGGGATGTCTAGCATATTTATATCTATATTTAGAATATTTCTTACAGAAATTTCTTTAAGCAAACAGCGAAGACCCTGATGAGACACCGCATCATGCGGCGTCTAATCTGGGTCTACGCTGTTTGCCAAGGCCTTTTTTCTAGACGCTAGGCATAAATGGGTTAAAATATGTTACATGGGGAAAACAACTCTAGACATTAGAACATGTACCGGTTATATATTTGATGCACATTTTAACTTTCTTACTTGTTCAATCTGGCATGTTGATGTGCACATGATGTGAGCAAAGGGGTCAGCTGGGACTTCGCATGTGTTGTAGGGTTTAGATTCTGAATGACCGATGTTGATGCCTGTGGAGTTTTTAAGAATATGCCGAAGAGCTCCGTCTGTACCGTTGTTTGCATTTAGAGTGATTCCAATAACCTCTGCAAATATAAAGGTGTAGGAAACCGAACATATTTGTAAGTAGAGTATTTAAATATTTATTTATTATTTATAATGTCACAACGAATTATTCTTAGAATAATTAATGGGTTACCTATTTATATTTAAAATTTAGTTTTCATCTGCAATTTTAAATGTCGCGGTATAAAACATGAACGTTTCCATCATAGTATATTTTTATCGTTAGAGCAATTCGTAAATTGAGTCATAAGATAAACAATACAACTTTGGTAACAATGTCTGCATACCTGCCAATAGGTTATACAGTTCAATACTTTCGAAAGGTTCGGCGGTAAAATTCGTCTTGAACGCTGGTCCATGAGCAACAAATACAGACTGAAAATAACATGTTCTTCTGTAAATTAAATAGTCTCATATAGAGATTCCCACTAAACTAATATGTAAAATTAATGAAGCATTGCTTTGAATACTGTTTTTAATCACTTTTATGATTACAGACACAGCTTTAGAGGAACTATGACTATATGCTGTGATATAGTACAATGTCACGTGCATGTACAATAATTAGCATTTGGTAGACTTACGCGCATGTCGCTGTATAAATTGTCCCAACCGTGACGTCCCCCAGAACACTTTGAAGCTTTATTTCTGTACACGAAAATTCAAAATGTATAAGTATATCCTTCAAAAATGAGCGTTTACTACTTATAACATTCTTTCATTATTTAGCGCATGGACAGATTTTGATTTCTGCTGTACAAAATAAACGATTTAAGAGCACATACAAAGTAATCCCGATTACACTTTCAGTATCAATATTTTACGTAAAAATGGGCTAAACATTACGAGGGAAAAAACTGTTATAGTATTTCGATCTAAACATACCAACATTCCTGAAGGAATTAGTCCCGTATTAAACACATGGTTAACCGACTAACTTACTAAACATCATTGCAAGCCAATATACCCCGCCTCGAATGCAAATTTAATAATAAACAAGAGATGTGTTTGTCAGAAATACAATGCCCCCTATTGGGCCGCTTTGAAGCCATATATTTGAACTTTGATCTTGAAGGATATCCTTGACCTTTCACCACTCAAAATGTGCAGCTCCATGAGGTACACATGCATGCCAAATATCAAGTTGCTATCTTCAATAATTCAAAAGTTATTGCAAAACTTTAACAAAGGTTAAAGTTTTGGGACACACACAATGAATGAATGACAGACAGACAGACAAACAGGCCAAAAACAATATACCCCCGATCTTTTGATCCGGGAGCATAAAAACATCAACAATAAATGGTCCCACATACTGGAAAGCAAGCCAGCTTTCTTTCATGTCGAGGATGACATCACCGATACGCGGGGAAGCGGTGTAATGATAACGGACTGGTAGGCTTTCCTTGGTGAACACGTGCATTGAGTCCACTTGACACGATAGGTTATTAACCAGATCTGACACTGGAATAGCTTTGGAAAGGGAAATATTTTGAATGCGAATGGTTGTTTGTTTCGTAAAACAACATCGAGGAGTATAGATCAATAGCCCTACTGTATTAACCAATCAAACTTATAGAGAACGCTTGTTTTGTAAATGGTTGTCTGCGATGTGCACACATTTTCTCCACACTGTATGTAAAGTTTTCAATTCATGCTGTTACATTTTGGTAATGGTACACACCTACTATGTATTATTTAACTTTGTTATTACTATGATTGATTATTATGTGTTATTGACTCAATATCTACATAAGTGCTAGGTCCTAAACATACATCTACTTTGCAAACTTATATTTAGGTCATGACTCTTTGTGTCGGTTTAGAATTGTATTCGTTTTTTTTACTTTTTGTTTCTCAAAGAAACTACATTCGTTGAACAGCTTTTGTGACTCCATTTCTACCTGGTTTGGAAAGCTGTGGAAATATATGAGCCACGGGTCCGTCAAACATGAGCGTACTGCTGATGTTGTGGTATATGTTCTGGACAAGTACAGACCGATCGCAGCTGGTGGGACCAAGTCCTGCAAAGGTGTCAGAGATAACATGGTAGGACATCAGTCTGCACCTGACATCGATGCTGATTTGCATATAAAGTCGACATTAACAATCACATAATGTTTCCAAAAAGAAACATGAAGACATTTTATTTAAGGAAGTTCGACACACTGTTCTAAAAATGTATTAACTTTTAAATGTGCTAATTTAATGTGTGTTTTAAACCGCACGATCCATGCACTCATTCATTCATTATATATTTTGTATACATTTATTAATTTTAATATATATATATATATACATTCATACATACATATATGCTGTTTTGTTTTTGTTTTTTTAAGGTTCAAAGTGTTTGTCAGATTTTATTTACTACCTATACTTAAATGGCGTCAGCATTTTACCTCATAACTTAGAACTATGAATGTTATGTAATATTTACATGCACAACGCTATTGAATATGCTCGCATAAAAATAGGTGTTTAATCAAATAAATCAGTTTCAGTTTCAGTTTTCCAAATGGACCCAACATGGTAACTGAATATACTCAATCCTGAAATCTAGTTGGCACGATGATTCAATTAAAGGGATCTTTTCACGCTTTGGTAAATTGACAAAATTGAAAAAAGTTGTTTCAGATTCGCAAATTTTCGTTTTAGTTATGATATTTGTGAGGAAACAGTAATACTGAACATTTACCATGCTCTAATATAGCCATTATACGCATCTTTTGACGATTATAAAACCTAAAAATTATAAAGCGTTGCAACGCGAAACGATTGAATAATTTGGAGAGTTCTGTTTTTGTCGTTAAATTTTGTATAACTACGAAGATTGCTTATATAAGGTGTAAAATACGTCAAGTATGTGTACTCGGCGGAATAGCTCAGTAGGCTAAAGCGTTTTTACTTCAGGACTCTGGCAGGATTCCAGGGGTCACTGGTTCGAAACCTGCTCCGGGCTATGTTCTTTTCCTTTTTTTAATTTTGTTCTTGATTTTTTACTGGAGCTTTTACGATCCAATGTTTACATTTATCAATATAAAGCATTTAATGAATAAGTAAATAAATGCCAAAATCTGTGAAAAGGCCCCTTTAATGATTGAAATAAATAATTGTTTAGTTGTACTGTAAGACTTAATAAAAATCCTCAAATTTACAACAAGTAAAATATAATATACAAACAAGTAATATTTCACACTCGATTTGATCATGCACACAAAATAAAAGCGTTACGATTCAAGTGAAAAGGCTAACTACATATCCGGCTACACAATCACTTCACCATTCAACATACCATGATCGGACACTATGACGATGTTGATGCAGTTGTGAAGGTTGTTTTCGTACAACGCAGACATTAAATGGCCAAGCAATTTGTCTGTGCTGGCCAGTCGTCCATTGACCTGAAACAAATATGTTAACTTTCTTGATTAACCGACGCGATATTAACACACATTTATCGCGATCAACATCAAGGCAGTTTTGTCTCGGAAGATGATATAAATGATATCTAATGCTAATGTTGATATGAAAACAATGTTTGCTTTTAATAATTCCATTCACAATTGCATAAATATTGTAAGTCCTACACATCAGAACACACAATTAAGTCCTCGTCTTTCTGGTTCAGTGCCTATGCATATAAACTCGCATCGTTGTTAAATGATTGATGAACAATGACAAATAAAAAATCATTCCATCAATTAAGACAACATTCAGCTAATTTATGTATGAAAACGCACACATAACTTACAAGACACACATGCAATGATCTCTATTTTCTAATGCGAGTGATCTTACTCAGATGACTTCGGCTCATTAAGTCATTTAAAATTGCACACGTTCATTAAATTGTATTTAAGATAAACAATTGTCTTTGGAGGAATATATGACTACGACTCTGAAGTTTGAATTAATGAAAATAAGACATAAATCGATTTGCAAAATCAAAATTACGGTTAGTAATCGACCATGTATTGGCGAATTCCACCGTGATGCATTTTGAGGTACACATGACGTTTTATTCCGTTGTTGAACATACACGCGTAATTTCAATCTTAATTCGATGTTTATATGTAAAAGTAACTAGAAATTTAATTCTTTTGAGCAATAAAATAGCGCACATAATCCTCACGTCAACGTTCATACGTATACCAATTTTCTTCGAATGATCTTCATCATCAGTGGTGGCGTTTGGACGAATGAAGGGACAGGACAGACAAACAGACAGACCACAATCAGTCAGACAGACAACACACTGTCGAAGAGACAGACATAAAGCTTACAAAAATAAAAAAAACACAAAAATATCGTCATTCAACGAAAACAGAAAGAAAAAAAAACGAACGAACGGACAAGTGTAAAACTTCCCAGAAGCCTGATAATCCCCTTAATCCGAATACATTTCTAAAGCATACTATTTCTCTTAGGGGTTGCTATGGTTGTTCATGGAGATTCATAATTCAAAAACATTCATTTCTTTACAATTGCTTTAATGGTACAAAGTCCAATAAATAAATAAATGATTAACACGTGTGTTCATCAGTTCGGAAGTTTGAACTAAAGGCCCTCTTTGCCCACCTCGTCACTGTTTGGCCCGGCCTCGAGTCCAGCAAGTTCAGGTTGCTCTAGGCGCAAAGCCAGGAGGTGTGGCCGCACATCGGTTGGCAACATGAGGAGGTCAAGAACTTCTTTAATTCTCTCGGGACCTCCAGTTTTACTGAAATAGCTCCTAAACATTTATAGTGAATGTTTTCATTCAAGCACTTCACAAAAAGCTGTGTTAAACACGCTCTTTAGAACGCATTAAAGAACACAATACAAATCGCTCAAGTGTCCAAGACACATACCATAAAATTATTTTAGTTTGGCTGATTTAGTTCAATCTATTTTCAAAAAATACTCGTTATTTTTAAAACATCACACACATTTGAAGGCACTGCAATTTAACTGTAGTTACAAAATCAACTTATTCTAGTCAATGATAACGCTCCATAAAAGCTTGACAGACATATCTTAAAATGTAAAACGAACCTCAGATGCCAGGGTCTTCTGTAATCGGGAAAACCGCCTATGGGAATAATGAAATATTGTTTATCAATATCGTTTATAACAGAAATTACCAATTTTTACATTTTCAAAATAGCAACCAATATAATAATTCTCAATATCTCTTGGTGCTTCGATGATGTCATACAAACCGAAGTCGAGATACGCTATCCAACAAGACGACGATTCAAGAAAGATAAACTAAGCAAAATTCAAACGAATCTTATCATAATTACAGGGACCTTTATTATTGGCACAGACATTAAACAAAACATACGAAAACAGGTAAATCCGGGTCACTGCCTAAGAACTGTCAATGCAGTTCAAAGCACTGTGGTTTTCAACCCGGTTGTACATGACCCCGAAACTTAACATTTGCCCTGAATTATTCACAAAGTAAAAGGTTACATACAACACATATTTAAACACCACCATACATTTTTTTAAATATATTGCATATCAATGCTATTACTTATAAGCTAAAAGTGAAAAAAGAACTTAAAGCTTTGTTATGCAAATCTATCGTTACTAAGCCTCGCTAATTTCAAAATTTTGTTTTAATTATTGCATCCGTTCTTTTCCTAGTGTTTCACCTTAGCAGCAGTATAATGTACTACCTGTAAAGTTCACAACTGACGCCGGCCAGTACAACGCGGCGGTACGGAGACCCTTCTTCTTTGCCGTCACCCAGATCTGAGCACAAAGATGAAAATTTCAACAATACAATCTGGGTATATCCGTTGTAATGAACATTTGCGTGTTAAGGCAAATGCATTTTATATGATGATTATAAACATACGATAACGGCCGATGAAAAACCTTACCAAGAAATAATTACAACTTTTTAACACTCACGTTGACACATTATTGATAATCCGATTCCGTAATCTTATTTTAATTTCCCAAAGAAGCAGGCCAGTATGCTTATTCAAACGTTAACATGCATTACTGTCATAGTTATTCGTACATATATATAAACGAATTTTTTTTAAAGACGCTTATAACACTCAAAAATACAAACATAGGTCTTCTGACATGTAACATGATACCTACCGGTTCGGCTCTCCACCATCTCGGGTCTGCTGAGTTGTTATTCTGCTCGAACCTCTGGCCAATCTCGGGGTCGTACATCTCCTCATTCACCATGCCGTGGCTCTCCGGGTACAAGCCCTAAGCAGATCCAGTGAACACTTTTCACGGATTCACGTCATAATAAGCAACGATGTATTATTAGAGCTGCTTTATAGCCCTTTACAACTTAGATACGTATTTTCACGCACTTGTAGTCACTCAGAAAGTTACATTTAATAAAATACCTTTCTTACTAAATTCAAGTTTTAAAAACTTCATTTCCAACCCTTAGTTACTGATGAGCAGCAGATAGCATAAAACCTGAACAGCCTGAGAGTTACTGATTTTATGCTGTTTGCACGTGCCGCGGTTAGAAAATGGTGTATACTGTAACATGTGCTATTGGATATTTGAAGTGAATGGATAACATATTTAAATACTAACATTATGCTTTATGGCTGAATGTTATGGTTAGAACAAAATGTACAATATTAAAACTTCTTTATGGATAGTTCAGTGTTTAGAAAAAAAAGAATACTTGTGCTTTATTGATCACCGATCGAACCCTGTATGTTTAAATAATGTGTTTATTAACATTTTACAATTTAAAGTAGTAAACGAAACAAATTATTTTCACTATTGCTGAAAATGGATCAAAACAATTACATTTGCATTACGCACTTACCATTCGACATTTTTAGGGATCTCTACTCAGGGCCGGATTAACCACTAGACTAACAAGGCTGCAGCCTGGGCCCCCGATTTTCAAGGGGCCCCTAACGGCAGACTAGTTTCCCAATGTATAGTCGTTCTTTATTACGCCATTGAACGACTCTAAAGGGAATGCAGTAGAAATTTTCTGTGTAATTTTAACAGTTTCCCGATGTATGTCGAATTGTTACCGTTTAGTTCGCTTTGATTAACTGTGCTATCAGTTTTCTTTCTGTGCTGTATATCCATTCAGAACCATTAGTTTCTCTGTTTAGTATACGATTTGCCCGTATGGTCATGCCAACATCTGGACACGTTTGACGACATTGAAGAGAAGACCAAAGCGTCTGTTGCAATCAACGAATAGTAGGATGCGAATAAGCATAAGAAACGGCGGAAACTATTTGGTTCATGACATAGTTTGATTCTCTCACCTTGGATGATCTACGAGAATGTGCAACGCATCTATTGGAATCTAATCCAGATGACATTGAGGCGTCTTTTGTTGACGAGCTCGTTCATTCAAAACCATCTTAGAAGCGGACCAAGACAGAACCATCACTCACATAAGTGAACTGTTGAAGTTAGATGGCGGTAAATTACAGACAACTTTGCGATCGCTTTACGAATAATTCCAGTTGATAACTGTCAAGGTAGTCATTTTCAACATAATCACGCGTGAAAAACTATCTACGGAACACCATGATTCAGGAAAGGTTGACAGCATTGGGCTACTGTCTACTGAATGTCAAGTCCTCCGAGGACTAAACGTTACACAGCTGTCGTAAAAGAAACTTATAGGCTGGAATCTGTTACATGTAACATGCATTTTAAGTTCAGTTAATAAAATAGTTTTACATTGTCTATGTTGTTTTGCTGTATATACAAATTCAAGTTTTCTGATCTTTGTAGTTGTAGTATCAAGTATGATTTTCAATATACAGAAGGCGCTAGAGGGAAGGGAGCCCCCGAAACATACGCAGCCTTGGGCCCCAAAACAGCTTAATCCGGCCCTGTCTCTACTATTATTTTACAACTGGCGATGGTCATCTGAATGAGTTGATACGTTATTAAAGATAATATGTATTTATAAAGCATACATTCACAATGAGTATGTTGAATGAAAATAAGTATGTTTGACTCAAATAATTGCTGAGGCATATAAACATGTACATTTTCTTCATGATTAACCTTATTTACATCAGTGGGTAATTAAAGTTTAAGGTATCCTCATAGTTGCATTGGTAATAATTATTTCCTAGTAAACGGTCTTATTAAATACAGTGTCAATCAGTACACCTACAGTTATGATGCTGTAAAGATTGGGCAGGGTCAAGGTCGGGTAGACGGGTCTCATGTATGGTGTGTTCACGCCACACTGACCGAGGCGAGCGAGGGTCGGGTTGAGACCCCGGGTCATGTAGTCGGCACGAAATCCGTCTAAGGAGAGCAGCAGGACCGGATGTGGTCTGTAGAGATGAATATAGCCATTAAAGCAAACAAATAATATATGATAAACAACGTATCCGTAGTGCATGTTACCTTTTGTTTCACCGCGATATAATCTGAACGTATTTGAAGTGCACAAACGTATCTAAAAATGACGGATATTAAACGATACCAATTTTCAAAACTATGGACTGGTAAGATTTATATTTAAATGGATTTATTGTATTTTATGTCATTTATTTTTATATACTGGGGATTGAAATATTTCATTTCAGAGCCAGTAACATGTATAAGTTATATTGTTTTTACGATTTACAAACATTAAATGTGTCATAAAATACCAGTCATACGATATAGCCTATGCAGTCTTATCCAGACTTACCCAGCTGGACAGGAACCCATGTCAGTATCTGCACATGACAGGTCATCCCAAGGTACAGTCAGGGGTGAAGTCCACATTTCTAAGGGCAGATACGTGCGCAGTCTCGCGTTCAGTTCCCCATTGATCGTCTCCAGGAGCCTGAGGCCAGTAAGGTGCTCTATGTCCCGTAAACGAACAACGTTGTTGGTAAGGTATTCTCTATCTGGCTGAAAAGTGTACACTGGTTTGTCGAATATTATTTCCGCTTAAGAAATTGTCCACATAACAAACATTTAAGTAGTATGAACCATAATTATGTCAATAAGTATTGAGATATGTGTGCGTGTGTTTTGTTCATGAATTTGTATTACCTCGCGAGCTTTCTAAAAAAACACACAGACATTCTCTAAAGAAAAAGCAAAATTAGCAAACAAATGTAATAAATTACGTTTCAAAGTAGTAAGTTACCAGACAATTGTAAGTGTCGTTTCTATGGGGTAAGACGAAGGAGAATATATCTAGGTTTACGGGGAGACAATCTTCGAGTTTCGCCACTTTTGTCGAGCACTTCACCACACTAACAAACATGTGACTTGCTACCGGAATCGTGCGAGACTCGTCCGCATATCTAAATTTGAAACAAACAATAATATACTCAAAAATCTCACTGGAGTACTAGAAAACCTATCATTGAAGACTTGACATGGTTATCTTGTCTGCAACACCTTTTGCCACATAATTACACATTCCCATATGACCTTCACATTGTAAAGATAATTATTCTGCTGAACAGTTTTCTTCAAGACTGAGTTATCATTTATGCCTCCTGAATGGAAAGTGTGTTTTTTAAACATTGAACTCAAGGACCAAGGTTTGAGACAAACTCGACACTGACTCACACTAGTCTAGGTATTATGACGAGAAATATTCTAATCAAGTTTCATTAAAATTTCGTCAAATTTAGTCAAATTAGAGTCGAAACATGTTTTTTTCGTAGAATTTATCTGTAGATCTTGTTAAGATCCGCGAGACCTACGTTCAAACTCAGCCTAGAAAATTTTACGATTAACGTTTTGAATGAATTTCGTCAAGATTTGATTGGCTCTAGAGTAGTAACGAGCTTGAATTGACGCACACCGCACTTCGCGCCCAGGAAAGCCAAAACCAGATCAAACACTATTTCAAGGATTTATTGATAGTATTCAAAGATAAAAGAAAAATAACAATTTAGCGATTAACTGACGGTAGAAGATCAGTGGCCAGTTAAACATATGGTTATAGGTTCCACGTGTAACGGTGTGCATTCCGTATTATCTTTTCTGATAATTTTTCATGATAGCATAATACTCATATGAATTGGAAAAATTCCTAAAAATGCCATAACGACTAATATTCCCCCAAACAAATAAAGGCACTTGTCGTTTTAGCCAGTCCGTTTAAGTGTTAAAGCTTACAAACATGTAAGAGCAATGTGACAGCAATCAGGAACACTAAATACTACCTTGTCCCATCCACATGACTTTTGTCAGCAATTCCATCAGAGTCGTAATCAAATATGGTTCCTACTGTCACATGAATATCTCCGAAAGTCTTCCTGTAATCTGCCAGGGAGCGCCAAGCATACTTCCAAATACCTTCGGAAAAAGTAAAAACAGTATTCTTTTCACTAGGCGTTTGAAGATTTAAAAAACATACTAAACGGTAAATGTTTTTACTTTAATTTAGAACATGAATATGAAGAGAAGGTGACGGAGGTTTCAGAATATATTACAACTATTGACCATGCTTGTGATAGCACTGACTGAAGAGCATGCTAGTTAGTAAACATGAGAATAATGCGACGATGATGATGCAGATGGTGATGATGAACGTTTTTTGTCAATAATGAAGGGTAGACCAATTATACCAATTATTACCTTGTTTGAAGCCCTTGAACATCGGGATCATATTCCAGCCGGATTGTAGCTCTGGTTGGGCATCAACGTCCATGTAATCTAGGTAGAATAATAATATTGTGTGTATTGTATCTCAGTATATTGTTAAGATTGAAACTACTTGCTTCTGATTATCATTTAGGAATACAAGCTCATTAAGTTACAATACCAATACAATCTATTGTGTGCAATTCATAAAATTAAAGCACTTCCATAAAGAAGCATCAACTTATGAAGATGTTCCCACTATCAGCTTAATATGTTTAGTGACTATACTGATGCCAACGAAATTAATAATGCAGCCAACGAATACATAAACAAATTACACACCGTTTATTTTCCAAATCATTGATCCTTATTTATGTCACTATTTTATGGACTTAATTTTGATATTGCAACTTTGCATCGGTCGCATGTATGTTTTCAAAATTTACGAAACAAAATAACCAAAAGGCCAATTTAATAAATAAATGCGCTCTCATTATGCAAATTGAGTCTTTATTCCTTCCATTGTGCCGATTGATTGAACTTGAAAGTTAAATTGATGATTTGTGCATATCGATGTCGTATATCATTCTGTTGATTGTTTAAAAAGTAAAGCAGTTTAAAACATAATTTTGTAACAAAAGATCAAATCGCTTGCTTATAGATACCTGGGTCAACGAGAGGACTGGCCTCTAAGCCCAACTGGCCGTTAGCTAGGATGGGGCATTGCGAATTTGTGACGGTTTGGTGTGAGTTAACGACCTTAAAAATACATATATGAGCATAAGAGCAATAATAAACAATGCATCATTGTTGTAATAATATTTTTCAGTACAAAGCTAATATGGATTTGAACATATAGAAACATATACATTGAATATTAATATATACAACAACAACAACAACAACAACATTTATGCAGCAGTAAAGCTTATAGCCTACATTATATATGCATTATACAATTTATGAGTAATGGATATATACATATATATATATATATATATATATATATATATATATATATATATATATATATATATATATATATATATATATATATATATATATATATATCACATATAGACAATTCAAAGTTCATTGCCAATATTATAAAATGCATATACCTGTCCACTTTTCATGCGGAAGACAGCCATGGTTGGAGAGTTGTGCAAGGTACTGTATATTGATGCCACATGTGCACCATGATGTATGCAGCTGGCCTTGCTGTTATCATTGGAAGGAAGGCCCCACGGAAATATGCTTTGACTTGACTGCTTTAGCTGACTTAACGTGTTCTTGAGATAAATATAAATATATTAATATAAAACTGATAGATTTTAATTTGAATATACAGACAAAATGTACATGAACTCCAAAACGCGCGGGAAATCGCACGTGTTATCTAACCACTATTTCTAAGAACCGTGGTTATATATGTGTAAGTTTAAACGATTGCCATAACGGTATTTGCCTTAAGCAGCGTGTTTCCTTTGCAAGTGAAAAGTAGTCAACGTTTTGTGCCATGTGATGATTAAGCAAAGAAACATTTCCAATACCAAATATGTTTATTAAAAGGTGAAATAAACCAATATCATGCATTTGTTAACAACAATATAGTACAACGCATTCTTACTTACAAGAGATGAACATATGTACGAAATATTGCATGTTTGTGGCAAACTTCCTTGTCCTGTTAGCAGTGTTGGAGGGTCCTTCAACATGTGGTGTAAGGCGCCAAAGGTGCCGTTGTTTGGAGAAGGCGTAATGTTCAGCAACACTGCAGTAATTATTTTGGTATTTTTAAGATTATTTTAAAATCTATACAGAAAATACGATAGCTAAAAACTTATATTTTATGGTTAGAAGTCGATTGTGCCCTTAAAACAATTATACATCATATATAAGCAGCAACAAAGCATTTTTTTCTAATGTATTAAAAAAGGTAGTTCCAATATCAATCTATTTAAAGTAAACTTCCCCCAAAAAATGAACATGCGACTTTGGAGAAATCTATTCTCGTCAAAAGTAAATCTATTGCAGACAAAAACTCATAAACACCATCGATGTATTAAATATACGATATCAATACAATGGTAAATATATATTATAAAGTGAATTACCTGACATCATGTTATAAAGCTCGATGTTCTCAAAAGGTTCCGCCGTAAATTCTTGCTTAAATCCCGGTCCGTGTGCCAGAAACAAAGCCTATAAAGCAAGAAACAGAACCTGTAGTAAGATGTATCAGTTGCATATTCATGAAACTCTGTCAATTCAATACTGGAACTTCTTTAGCATTTTATACAAATTCTTGTTTAATCCGCTCGTGGTTTAATAACAACACGTGCCCTATTACTTATTCATTTAAAATATCGGACACTTATTCCAAAACGATAAATGATACAAATCTACTTACGTGCATGCTTTTGTAGATATTGTCATAACCATGATTCCCGGCTAGGCAAAAATTGTCTTTTTTCCCACTTAAATGAAATTATATTGAATACTCGTCAGTTTGATCCGTTCACTACATCGGCTCACGGGTTATTTGTGAAACTTGGGTCGTTTGTTTTTTTAGACATCGAAATGAATTTCCTTACTTGTGAAATAATATCAAACAACAAAGCATTTGATCTTGCATATACAATATATAATTAAGGGGTGTTGCTGCAGTTTTGCCGATTTTTTTCCACCAAACAAATAAACAAATACTACATGAAAAATGAAATAAAAATATAGGGATTTTATTCACCATTTTGTCATGTGCTTTTTCGTTAAACTGGAAAATATAGTACATATACTTGTTCACAGATTTCGGCTTGTTTTGAAGTTTGTGATTAAATGCTTTAAATTGATAAATTTAAACGATATGACGAAAGAGCTCCAGTATAAAACAAGAATGAAATTAAAGAAATAAAAAAAAGTTAAAAAAGTTAACACCACCTGGGATCGAACCACTGACAAATCGAATAATGAACCAACTCGGTCATTTCTGATGATACTGATAACAAAAATATTGAGTTGTGATAATAGCATCATCGGTGTTGCTATAAATATATTCTCGGTTAAATAAACTGCCGCAACACCCCTTAATTAAAGTATAGTGCAGTAAAATTTTACTGAGAAACAACAACGAGCACATTTTCCCACAAATATTTAAAGTTTACGTGATTTTATGGTGGTATCAATTACCCAATACAAGGATCAGTGTATGTAATTCAATACATTTTCACAAAAGTGGTGCAAAACACTAGCAATACATGAAATTCCAACTTAAATATCGCTTTAAACATTAACACTAGCCTCCTAACTGTTCTGAAAAATCGGCACAGCATATAAAGGTAACACAAAATATGAACACCCTTGCAAAACCACAAACAAGGATGTAATATACAAACGACATTTCCACTCTTTACGTCGTAAACGTTACATCGGTTACTTACGTAAACAACCATGAATCCTCCACGTCCACCACCACCTCTCCTATTCGCTCGTTGCTGGCATAGTGATGACGCACTGGCATATCCGCACGCGAGTAGACGCCAACATTCTCATCAATGCATCGTAAAGACTGAAGAACTTTCTCTGTTTCCATGACTACACACACAAACGAATAAATTTTGAATCAGCTAGAAAACTGTTTATTTAATGCGTTTAGTTTGGCTATAATACTTTGAGAAGCATTTATGGGAAATATCATATAGTTAATAAAACAATGTTATATTAACAAATTTTAAACTTATTTATAAAGCTTTGCAACATTTGAAAAAATTGCCGTGTAATGTGATTTCTGAAATATCATGTGTTTGAGTTACGTTCATAACTTGATAATGATTAGTATTTAAGCTGAAGATCTTACTGTGTGAGTTGTCCAGTATTCCCGAGCCCTGCTGAGCCTGATGGTATTTCGTGTGCAAAAATCCAGTGGTTCCCGAGTATACAAGCATGTTTTTTACTTCCGGGAGCCAGTTTTCTAGCGTAACTTTTCGGCCGCATGATGTGCTTGACATACCTGGAATCAAAACAACAACAAAAACACATTGAATATATATATATTATTTATAAAAATGTAAACAGTTATCGAGAACTATTATATCAAACGAGATTATATAATAGTTATTTATTAGGTAAGGGGAGGGAAATACTACACGTTATGAATAAGACAAACGTCTTGTTTCTCTATTACACAATACATAAGAATACTGCAATAAGCTTCCATTTATTTGAAAACGTTTTACACACCGTGATCTGCGAGGACAATCAAATTCACACAATGATCGAGTCTTCTTTGCAACAAAGAGTTCATCAGATATCCAATGATTCTGTCAACTTGTTTTAGCATTGCGTCGATCTGAAATAACACAAGACTAGCCCATGCATATGTACACCATGATCAAGAACTGGAAAGATATTCCTTTTGAACAATCATCCACTTATATGTACCGCATAACGAACATAAATTAAATGTACTTTGCATGTACTTGTTGTTTGGAATAAACATTATATCCTTGTTACTCGGATCCAGTCTGAACGCCATGGTTTGAAATAACAATCAAGTGTATGTCCTCAAATAAGGTCGCGGGACGTAGTGAGCGTGTTTTTCGTCTTGGCTTATTAGGATCCTTGTTTAACCCATTTATGCCTAGTGGACTCTCCCATCCATCTTAATTGGATTAATTTATTTTCAACATTAGGGATGTCTAGTATATTTAGTTCTATATTTACAATATTTCAAACAGAAATTCCTTTACGCAAACAGCGCAGACCCTGATGAGACGCCGCTGTTTGCAAAAGCCGTTTTTTCTAGACGCTAGGCATAAATGGGTTAATACTCTCTCTTGGAGCTTTCTAAACATCTTAAAAGTACCGGTTTAGGAAACAAAATCGAGAATACCTCAATTAGGGTTATCATCTGGGGCTATTCAGATTCAAAAATATGGTTTTACTAGATTTTTTTAACAATAAATATACCTCTGTACTATCGGGCCCAGACCCATGACCTTGATGGTCGGGCTCATCGAAATACAGTGTGATAAACTGTGGTCGGTCTTCTGCGGGGAGTTCCAGCCATTTCATTGCTCGGTCGATCCGAGCCTCCCACGTTATTGACCTAAATACAGTATTTTGATAGACGGTGAGGCTATACACTCTTGAAAATTCAACTAATGCAGGGGAAGAGGGCATGCGTAAACTGGAGCTTACTGGCTTTAAGTAAGCTTGCAATTTATGTTTGGCATAAATTAGGTATCATCGATGAAACGGCGGCGAGAAATAAAATTATCGTGATTATATATATACATGTATTTTATTTAAAATTCGTCAATAATGTGTATAATTAGATAACATGCTATGTATACATTCGATTCCTTGAACGTCACGTTAGTGGACAACAGATGTTACGACGGTTTTTGAACAAGGCAAAAAATACACCCACACAATGAGGCAGTATTTGTATTCGACATTGACTTGGTGCTACTTTATTATAACAAATTTACAGTAATGCTTTCAGTAAGGTGAAAATGAGCACTGTTCCAAGTAAATAACGTCAATATTCCATGTTACCACATGCCATACCCTGTTTCCCATGCAATACAACCATTACATTTTTTTTTTATTTCACATGTGTTATACAACATTTTTAAGCGTTTTCATTGGCTCAGTTCTCGTTTATTGACCAATCGCATTTTGTTATTTTGCTGAAATGACGTTGCAACGTCAAATGACGTCATGAAATGTAAACAACATTCGGGGTTTTTCATTATGTTTGCATAAATATTTATTTAATTTGCTCATTTAAAAGCATGTGATTAAAAAAGATCTGACACCCGTTGTCATATCATACCATATTTTATTAAACTCGTCCAGGAAATTAGTTAGTAAGCTCGCCAAAGGTTCGCTAACTAACAACATTCCTGAACTCGTTTAATAAAATATGGTATGATATGACAACTCGTGCCAGATCCTATGTTTATTTGATGTTTGTATATAGGTTAAAAGGATATTTATATTTTGCTTTGTCTTGGGCTAAAGTATACTGGATGAAGTAGTTTGATGCATCAAATTTTTAACAGGTAATCCATACCCGTTATAAGGCTCCCAGTATGTCGGTCGGCAACCTGTTAAGAGGAACATAATCACATATTACATTTATACAATTTGGAATCAAGAATATTAGTGAAACTATCAGAAATTCTCCGTAAATGCGCTTACGCAATGTAAGTTTTTCTTGAGAGCGTAGGCAGTAAATGAAACAGTTATTTGTAACTGTAGAACAATAACGTTCTAGCATCTGTGCAATATTGAACAAGATATGTGTTTGTCAGAAACACTATGTCCCCTTTTGCGCCGCTTTGAAGCTATATATTTGACATTTGACCTTGAAGGATGATCTTAACCTTTCACCACTCAAAATGTGCAGATCCATGAGATACACATGCATGCCAAATATCAAGTTGCTATCTTTAATATTGCAAATTATTGCAAATGTTAAAGTTGGAGCAAACAAAAAAAAAACACACAAACAAACAAACCAACAGACAGTGCAAAAACAATATGTCCCCCACTATAGTGGTGGGGAACATAAAAGTGAAACTCCAGAAACATGATTATGATACAGTATTTTATTCACACCAATGTCTTACATGAAGTGTGCGTAGTTCATGAAAACATTAACTATTGTTTTAATTTTAGACTGCATGCAATTAAGACATATGCGTCATACCTGATATGTTCACTTCACTTCCTACCCAGAAGAAAGAGGCCGCCTTCTTGCCATGTTTTATAGCCGTCGTCCAGAGCTGTATGCAAGACATGTGTTTTTAAAATCAATGTCCAATATAAAAGGTTGATGCATTTCTTTAGGTGCATATAGCTTAAAAAGCATTTAAATATGTGTGGTAGAATTGATAGAGATCTTTAAGAACATGGAAAACAATTTAGAAGTTTAACGAATAAATAACCGGGTATACGTACGGGTTCACCTTGCCACCAGTAAGAGTTGAACTTTCCAGCGCCGCCTATTGAGAACGTACCGTTATGGGTCGGGTCATACATACTGTTGCCAACAATCCCATGTGACTCTGGATACAGACCCTGGACAAAAAATGCACACTTAATGACAGGCAACTGAACATGTAATGGCTGTTATATACTGATCCTTGTTTAAACTTGCATTGAACCTACCGTTACAGTAGTGTATTGTTTAGGACAAGTCCTCATAAGTAACGGGAACAACACAATAACGTGATCGTTAATTGGTGGTAAGGTTATGGTTTTTAATGTTATTGGTATCTTTCATGACGATACAGGGGCGTTAAGGAATAATAAGTGAAAAGAAAAGCGTACGTACCGGGACAATACTATTAAAGTGGTTAGGAAAAGCAAGATAGTATAAGTTTTGCGCACAGCACTACGACCGTGGTTAAACTATAATAGTTAGGGCAGATTAGTTCATGTTTCTGGCACACTTTACCTACCGTGACTATAGTATAGTGGTTAGAGCAGGTAAGTTTATGTTTCGGATACCATATACCTACTGTGACAATGGTGTAGTGGTTAGGGAAAGTCAGAGTGGGGTAGACGGCGCGCATGTATTGCGTGTGGACGCCGCAGTTTCGGAGCCTCTGAATTGTGGGAGTGATGTTGCGTAGCAAATATTCGGCCTTGAACCCGTCAAGCGAAACCAGAATCAATGGCGTCTCTCTGAAATAATGATGGGTCTGGGTAACGAACTAGAGTTCCTATATGTGACTACGCTTTTTTAAAATATATAATGCACTATAAAAAGTAACAAATGTTCGTCCCAATCTGTCCGTTATTTGTATCCGCCGTGGGATAATCATATTCGTCCCGGGTGAATTTTCTATATTTGAAAAAAAAATCCGATGGTGCCATATTTAACTAACAAAATGGCGTAAGCACTCAGTCTAAGCCATTTCTTATAAATTAAACCAAACACGATCAAAATCAAAATATTGAAAATAATTATAACTTAAACAACCACACATTGTCAATTGGAATAATAACAATACCGATTACAACTGAATATGAAGATTAGATCAATTACACGATATGAGTTTAAAGATGTTATCAAACAATATTAAATGAACAAGACGTTTACCTCAATGACAACTATAATCAACGATTTTAAAAATTAAAATACAACGATATGCACTACCATTTTCTACTCTTCGCTCCATTAATCATAATTTCATTTGATTTAAGGCTCTAGGGCATCGGGCCGATTTTAAACGTACGGCAAAGCTCTGAGTGTGTTATTGTCTAAACAAAATTTTTTCTTATATTCAACTGAACGATGGTGAATCTAAACGCACTTCCATGGACACTGCGGGTGCGTTTCTGATGAGTGACAGGGTTGACCCATCCAGTCAACTTGTGGATAACTTCCAGTTGTTGTGCGTGTCGTACTTGAAGTTGAAGAACTCTGGGTTGTTTTGCTTGTCGTACTTGAAGAGGAAGAATTACCTATAGGACAATCAATAAACGAGTGTAATAAAATCAATGATCCATCGAATCCAACAACTTTTCTTTTTATTTTATGCTTTTTACACCGTTTATTTACAATGTAAAAGAGTTTAACTGGATAATTTCGATGGATTTATGACGTCATTTCGTCAAAAAATGACGTCATTTTAACATTAAAACGGTGAAAAATGTCGATATTTTTCACTGTTGTTTTTCACTGTTTGAAACAATGAAATATAACTTTTATTTCACTGATATTTCTCTATAAACCACCGGAAAGCATAAAATAAATAATAGTATTTTGTATGTAAAACTGAGAAATGTTACGCGCTAAAACATCACGTCGTATATAGTATTTAGTTTGAGCGTTTGTTTTAATCGGAAGTTAAGTTAGACAAATATATGAGTCGCGTTCTGAGAAAACTGGGCATAATGCATGTGCGTAAAGGGTCGTCCCAGATTAGCCTGTGCAGTCTGCACCGGCTAATCAGGGACGACACTTTCCGCTTAAACTAGATTATCGGTAAAAAGGTACTGCCTTTAACCGAAAAATACCATTAAAGCGGAAAGCGTCGTCCCTGATTAGCCTGTGCGGACTGCACATGCTAATCCCGGACGACACTTTACGCACATGCATTATGCCCAGTTTTCTCAGAACGCGACTCATATCTACAAGATTATTATCAAAGACCTTGCTGGAACTCCTGTGATCCTTGTTCGTTTCCCTCATTGCCCTTATTGTTACGGATCCCGAACACAACTGCCAACGTGATGATAGCCGCCAATCCAATGATTGCTACCTGGAAAAAAAACAGACATATTGATATAGATGCAAGTATTACACGGGACTTGTGTTAATGGTATGGAAAACATACGCATTTAACTTCTTATAATTATATCTTTATCTGATATGCATCAAAACATAATATGCGTGTAAAGAGGACCTCAAATTTGGTGTTAGCCTACTTTTTTATTTAAATTAATATTGAATGTACATACTTAAATACATTGAGCTCACTTATGCAATGGTGACGCGTTAAGGTTTGTTAAACATATGTTACATTGATCGTGCGGTGTGCCATGTATTGGCACATTTTCGGAAGCAATGGCCCCGGGATGCGGCAAATTGTGCCGAAAGTGTGCCGATAAGAGTCGTGTAAAATTAAATACTTATTTAACCTGATATCAGATATAGCAATCTATGTGTTATATTACGCATCATAAAATATGTTACTTACTACAGAAATTAATATAAGGCGTGTCCGAGGCTTTTTACGAGGCGTCGAATCTGAAAAGAGCTGATTTAAAGAACAAAATATATTCATATCATTTGCATCCATGCGACAAAAGTATAATTTTCACGAAGGATAAATATGTATATTGACGTTATGTTGGTATAATTATTATTGTTATTGCTATTTGTGCTGGCGTATTTCTTGTCGTATAGATGGCAGCTAAATAAATTATATTGACAGTGCCCGATTACACGAGTACATAACTGCATTTGTATATGTCCATACATGTACTTACCGTATCTGTTGAGGTAGTTGAGAAGTTCAAAGTTTCAACAAAGCGCTTACTTCCATCCTGAAACAAGAAGCAGGCATTTGATCTCCCGACGAACCGAGGAGCAAAGCGGTAATGGCAAAATTAAGTTTTATAGCAAACATATAAAAATCTTAATTTGAAGTATCTGACTCGTTGTACAGATGAATTTTGTTAGGTTATCTTTGACTCGAAAAAGTCGAAATTCACAATAAATATACTAGGGGAAACAATCCATATCGTTACTATTCTTATATTAAATAATCGAATTTTATCTGAAGTTCAAAACGCGAGACATCGGCGAAAGATTGTGTATCTCTACTTGTATTTTTCATAGACATATGGCTTTTCCACATGTATTAGTGTAGGTTAACCCTTTGCATGTTGGGAAATTTGTCGTCTGTTAAAATGTTGTTTGCTTAATTTCTAAAATTAGCTTTTTATTCGATTTTTTTTTTTCAAAGAATACTATCAGAATAGCAAACAGTTTGAATCCTAATGAGACGCCACGTTCTGTGGCGTCTCATCTGGATCCATACTGTTTGCAAAGGCCTTCAAAATTCGGTTCCAGCACTGAAAGAGTTAATATCGAAAAGTAAACAAATGACACACTTCGAACCCGATGATAGGTAAATAGAAGACCCATTCAAATACACTAGAGGTGTCTCTTATAACATATTCACTACATTGGGCAAGAATTTCCACGTATTGCATAAGCTTACAAATATTATTTATCAGTAAATAATATATAATCAACTCGTATGAACTTATGATTTGTTATTTGGTTATTCCCCCCCCCCCCCCTCTTCGAAGATCGAACATGTAAAGATAACATGCTTTGCACCTTTCTGTCAACCGGTAGATCATATGGTCAGATGGTCGAATGCTTTGTTCTACGATAATGTAAATAAGTTGTAAAATGAAACGAAAGAAAAACGTTTATTGATATCGATTTCAACAGGTCATTTGTAAAGATATCAGGGACTAAAAAAATCATTTTAAATAGCCATTTAAAGTAACGTTAATATCTATGAAAAACTTCACTTAAGCAGGTTCTCATAATGTTGTAAAACATCTTCAGAACATAGCGCAATGGTACAGGCAGCTTTAAATGCTTCAAGTATTTAATCTGATTGGCATCCTACTTATAAAAGACATTTGTTATTCCTAGCCGATTTCGACATGTTAGAGATTTAAACCATTTAAAATTCATGATAAACATATTGAAACAATTGAAATTTTATTTTAAGTTGGGAGAGGTGGGAATTATTTTAATGTTTTACAAATATCTCTTGTTAGCATCATTGCAGTTCATTCAAGCTATAAAAGCTTACACAAGGGAAGACGTATACCTTCACTGCAACTGAAGTTCACGACTTCCATATCATAGAACTATATTTTGAGAAAGTATGCTTTTAAAGATTGTAATTTTGCTCAGTGATGTTCTTGTAAACTGTATTGTCAGTTAAAGATGGAACAAGTATTTGATAGTTTTTAGTACCAGTTGGTAAATGTCAGTTAAAAGACGAACAAAGAAAAATAAAGCAATTTATAAAGCTTGAATAAACTCGTTATGAGCGTCAGATGCGTTATTGAAATGTGAAATATTAATTAAAGTGTATCTTAAAATACTTTTATGCTCCGGCCCTCTGCATGTTAATATGTTTACCTAAAGCTTTGTATATTGCCATTAAGTAGTAAAAATACATTAAATAGAGCGTGAACTTTCTATTTCACTTTGCTACATATTCGTAAACGCATTGGTGTTATACTGATACATATATGGGGTAATGACAAGTTAACTTGTTTATCTAGGGGTTTAAAGTAATATCTCGGTCACGAGTAAAAATTCGATGATTGATGTTAAACTGTATTTCAAAAACTTATATAGTTTGTAGTTAAACAAAGCTATTTTACATTGTGAGCCATATTCATTCAATGTTGTCATCAATATTTCATGGAACTACTATTCAAAAGGAATACAGAACAAAATCTTTGAAAAACAGAAAAAAATTTACTATGAACTTTAAGTAGATTTAAAGATAAAAAATGTACGTTCATTTATGGTAATTTAATATCATCTTTAAAGTTTGATAATAAGTACGAGATATGCAGATAATTTAGTACACCTGCTCATACGGCCACAAATTAAGGGTAAACCTGTGTTTGTTCGACCCGTAATTGAGAAGATTGTTATGTCGCTATAAAGACGGCTTAATAATCGGATATAGAATGTCACTAGTTCAAGTCTAAATGAATAAATATCACTACAGATATTGCTTTCATAATGTCAATAAAGACGTCTTACGCAGTTTCTAGTTCGTACCAGACATCTATGAAATGTAAGCCACTTTAGATGGCACACAAAACAAGGTACAAACCGACGCAGCTATGTGCCTTTATCAATACGATGCCTAATCTGAACATAAAAGTAAACTAACTGTTTATTATTATCTTGGTTATTGGTTAACCAAAGCTGGTAATGCACAGACATTTAGTATTGCACGTTTATATTTATAAAAACGACGCCCTTGATGTTCAACAACATCGGCGTTTAAATAAATATTCAGATGGCATGTATTAAATCAATACGAGATGATCAAGATGAATCGATACATGTAACGCGACACTATTACATACTCGATACATGTAACGCGACACTATTACATACTCGATACATGTAACGCGACCCTATTACATACTCGATACATTTAACGCGACCCTATTACATACTCGATACATGTAACGCGACCCTATTACATACTCGATACATGTAACGCGACACTATTACATACTCGATACATGTAACGCGACACTATTACATACTCGATACATGTAACGCGACACTATTACATACTCGATACATGTAACGCGACACTATTACATACTCGATACATGTAACGCGACCCTATTACATACTTTATCTTACCTCGTACATAATATCGATTTGCATTGGGAAAGCACGGTTACATGCTTTACTCTGACTCTATCTTTAATCTAGGCTCTAGCTTAACTCTGGGCTCTAGCTTTACTCTTAGCTCTACCTTTACTTTGGGCTGTAGCTTCACTCCGGGCTGTAGTTTAACGCTGGGCTCTTGCTTTACTCTGGACTCTAGCTTAACTCTGGGTTCTAGCTTTACTTTGGGCTCTAGCTTTACTCTGGACTCTAGTTTAACTCAGGGTTCTTGATTTACTATGGGCTCTAGCTTTACTCTGGGCTCTAGCTTTACTCTGGGCTCTAGCTTTACTCTGGGCTCAAGCTTCACTCTGGGCTCTAGCTTTACTCTGGGCTCTAGCTTTATTCTGGGCTCAAGCTTTACTCTGGGCTCTAGCTTTACTCTAGGCTCTAGCTTTACTCTGGGCTCTAGCTTCAATCCAGGATCTAACCTTATTCTGGAATCTAGCTTTACTCTGGGCTTTAGCTTTACTCTTTGCTCTTGCTTTACTCTGGGCTTATACTTTACTCTGGGCTCAAGCTTTACTCTTAGCTCGAGCTTAAGTCTGGGCTTTTGCTTTACTCTGGGCTCTAGCTTTACTCTGGGCTCTAGCTTTACTCTGGGCTCAAGCTTTTCTCTTGGCTCTAGCTTAAATCAAGGCTTTTGCTTTACTCTGGGATCTCGCTTTCCTATGGGCTCTAGCTTAACTCCGGGCTCTAGCTTTACTCTTGGATCTAGTTTAACTCTGGGCTCCAGCTTTACTCCTTTACTCTGGGCTCTAGCTTTACTCTGGGCTCTAGCTTAACTCTGGGCTCTAGCTTTACTGTGGGCTCTAGCTTTACTCTGGGTTCAAGCTTTACTCTTGGCGCAAGCTTAAGTCTAGGCTTTTTCTTTACTCTGGGCTCTAGCTTTACTATGGGCTCTAGCTTCACTCCGGGCTCTAGCTTTACTCTTGGATCTAGCTTTACTCTGGGCTCTAGCTTTACTCTGGGCTTTAGCTTTACTCTGGGCTCTAGCTTGACTCTTGGCTCTAGCTTCACTTTGGGCTGTAGCTATACTCTTGGCTCTAGCTTTACTCTGGGCTCTAGCTTTACTCTGAGCTCTAGCTCTACTCTTAGATCTAGCTTTACTCTGGGCTCTATCTTTACTCTGGGCTTTACCTTTACTCTGGGCTCTTGCTTAACTCTGGGCTTTTACTTTACTCTGGGCTCAAGCTTTACTCTTGGCTCGAGCTTAACTCTGGGCTTTTGCTTTACCCTGGGCTCTGGCTTTACTCTGGGCTCTAGCTTTACTCTGGGCTCAAGCTTTACTTTTGGCTCAAGCTTAAATCTAGGCTTTTGCTTGACTCTGGGATCTAGCTTTACTAGGGCTCTAGCTTCACTCCGGGCTCTAGCTTTACTCTTGAATCTAGTTTTACTCTGGGCTCCAGCTTTACACTGTGCTCTAGCTTTACTCTGGGTTCAAGCTTTACTCTTGGCTCAAGCTTTAGTCTAGGCTTTTTCTTTACTCTGGGCTCTAGCTTTACTATGGGCTCTAGCTTCACTCCGGGCTCTAGCTTTACTCTTGGATCTAGATTTACTCTGGGCTCCAGCTTTACTCTGGGATCTAGCTTTACTCTGGGCTCTAGCTTTATTATGGGCTCTAGCTTAACTCTTGGCTCTAGCTTTACTTTGGGCTGTAGCTTTACTCTTGGCTCTAGCTTTACTCTGGGCTCTAGCTTTACTCTGATCTGTAGCTTTACTCTTGGATCTAGCTTTGCTCTGGGCTCTAGCTTTACTCTGGGCTCTAGCTTTACTCTGGGCTCTAGCTCTAGTCTTGGATCTAGCTTTACTCTGGGCTTCAGCTTTACTCTGGGCTCTAGCTTTACTCTGTCTCTAGCTTAACTCTGGGCTCTAGCTTTTCTCTGGGCTCTAGCTTTACTCTTGGCTCTAGCTTTAATTTGGGCTGTAGCTCTATTCTTGGCTCTAGCTTTAGTCTGGGCTATAGCTCTACTCTTTGCTCTAGCTTTACTATGGGCTCTAGCTCTACTCTTGGATCTAGCTTTACTCTGGGCTCTAGCTTTACTCTGGGCTTTTGCTTTACTCTGGGCTCTAGCTTTACTCTGGGCTCTAGCGTAACTCTAGGCTTTTGCTTTACTCTGTTCTAGCTTTACTCTGGTCTCTAGCTCTACTCTTGGATCTTGCTTTGCTCTGATCACTCATTATATACGTACATGAATTATGTATGCTGGTAGATTTATTAAGGTTTTCACTATGGGCTGCCTGAGACGTTCACAATTTTGATTCAATGGGAATATTTTTAATCAACTTTGTTCACAACCACTGCATGTTGCTTAATACCAAATATGAATGCGTTCTAATCCTTCTAGGTTAGAAGAAGATAATAATGACATAAACCGGAAACAAATTATTCACATAAAGGGAACACATTTGAACTCATAGTTTGCATGATTTTAAGGAACGTGGTTAAGGATCACTATACGACGTTACAGAAACATACAACATCTATTTGCCTTGCAATTTGAGATAAGACGATTTTAAGAGTTCATTTTTTGTACGATTCTTGTTTCAGGATCTCCACCAATAGAATTGCCAGGGCATTATTATTTGAGCGGCATTACGTTTTATTATGAGATAAATTTCTCTCTGTGTTATTTGATTTCTAATTAATTTCGTATATTTTATAAACGCAAATATAATTGTATATACTTGTATTGCAATAACATTGAATAGCATACCCAAACTCGTAAGTTGTTTATTTATTAAGCAACACGTGGATGCGTAAGTACGTGCTTGTGTACGACTAAAACTTTGCAGTTGTTTACGTGATTGTATCACGTACGCGCACTGTTCAACATATTGGTCCTGTATGGATGTTTATCTAAATTGCATTAAAAAAGCAAATCAAAGCGATTTAGGCATTGGAGGTTTCGCTATTTTCTAGCATTGGACACTGCTAACTATTCAAACTTTAAATAAACGTAGCACATTGGTAACGAGAGTGTATCTAAACTGAATTCCTGCGCAATGTTCAGCAAGTACAACATCCTATACGGACAACTTTGTCAAATATCACAATCAGGTCGATATCTGTGTGATGTATAAAAGTAATGGGCCCGTTTGCACATTTCTTAGAATGTTTGCATTATTTTTGACAGGTATTATAGCCTTGTTACTTACGCCGTGCAATATCATCCGGATTTACATGATTCGATCCCGTAGAGAGACATTTTTTAATAAAGTTTTAACTCATCGACGTTTAAAGGCTGCTACGCCACTGCTGGTAAAAAGGAAAACCACGTAATACCAAAACTCTCGTTAAATAGTGTTGCTTTTTATGACAGAGTTTGGACTATTTGGTCTTTAAAGTCCTTCTTTTCATCCAAAATGCCTATTTTAAACCAACAGAACTCTCCAAATTATTGATTCGTTTCGCGTTGCAACGCTTTATAATTTGTGGGTTTTCAAATCATCAAAAGATGCATATAATGGCTATTTTAGAGCATGGTTAATGTTAAGTTTTATCGTTTCCTCACAAATATCATAACTTAAACGAAAGTTGCGAATCTGAAACAACTTTTTTCGATTTTGTCAATTTACCCAAACGTGAAAAGGCCCCTTTAATAGCTGTTAATTGTCATGTATTATGCCCCCTATTCTCATACTGTCATGGTTATATTAAGTATAAAATGGCTCTCTTCAAAGTTTAGTTTGACAACGGAAGCCTTAGTCATAAATACACATTAAATTACAACCAATTTATTGTAAAATATTTGGTAAAAAAAATGGTAAAGACATCAAACGAACCCTGATTATGGATTGTCAAAATTATTTAATGTGCGCACGTTATAATGTAGGTATGTTTAGTTATGAAAATACTTTTTAACATATACTGTAAAGTAAAAATGTATGTCCATGATTCCTGAAACGTCATGGAACATCAATCAATTTTGTTAAATCGTTAGATTACTACCAGAAAATATAACATCCTACTAGACAAGATTTTTTTAATGAAAGATAAAACTTCGTATTACCACAGTTCGAACAGCGATTGTTTAAATTACTTATCAACATCCGGTTAGAAATAACTTTCATAAGTAGTATTGTAGTAGTAGTAGTAGCAGTAGTAGTAGTAGTAGTAGTAGTAGTAGTAGTAGTAGTAGTAGTAGTAGTAGTAGTAGTAAGTAGTAGTAGTAGAGTAGTAGAAGTAGTAGTAGTAGTAGTAGTAGTAGTAGTAGTAGTAGTAGTAGTAGTAGTAGTAGTAGTAGCAAGTAGTAGTAGTAGTAGTAGTAGTAGTAGTAGTAGTAGTAGTAGTAGTAGTAAGTAGTAGTAGTAGTAGTAGTAGAAGTAGTAGTAGTCGTAGTAGTAGTAGTAGTAGTAGTAGTAGTAGTAGAGTAGTAGTAGTAGTAGTAGTAGTAGTAGTTAGTGTAGTAGTAGTAGTTAGTAGTAGTAGTAGTAGTAGTAGTAGTAGTAGTAGTAGTAGTAGTAGTAGTAGTAGTAGTAGTAGTAGTAGTAGTAGTAGTAGTAGTAGTAGTAGTAGTAGTAGTAGTGTAGTAGTAGTAGTAGTAGTAGTAGTAGTAGTAGTAGTAGTAGTAGTAGTAGTAGTAGTAGTAGTAGTAGTAGTAGTAGTAGTAGTCTAGTAGTAGTAGTAGTAGTAGAAGTAGTAGTAGTAGAAGTAGTAGTAGTCGTAGTAGTAGTAGTCGTAGTCGTCGTAGTAGTAGTCGTAGTAGTAGTAGTAGTAGTCGTAGTAGTAGTAGTAGTAGTAGTAGTAGTAGTAGTAGTAGTAGTAGTAGTAGTAGTAGTAGTAGTAGTAGTACTTTTATTATTTATTAGAAGCAGTGCATCTCAGTAGTTTGGTACTCGTCCAGTCAATTTCGTTCATATGTATGACTTTCGGCTAACAACATTACATGTTGAAATGGAAGTTTGCCTAACATACGTTTTATTGACGTGCTTAATTTTATTTTGATTCGGTAAAGCACACATATACAACCCGGTCGCCTTACGTGTGTTTCTCATGGGTAAAGGTAAAGCACACATATACAACCCGGTCGCCTAACGTGTGTTTCTCATGGGTAAAGGTAAAGCACACATATACAACCCGGTCGCCTTACGTGTGTTTCTCATGGGTAAAGGTAAAGCACACATATACAACCCGGTCGCCTTACGTGTGTTTCTCATGGGTAAAGGTAAAGCACACATATACAACCCGTTCGCCTTACGTGTGTTTCTCATGGGTAAAGGTAAAGCACACATATACAACCCGGTCGCCTTACGTGTGTTTCTCATGGATAAAGGTAAAGCACATATATACAAACCGGTCGCCTTACGTGTGTTTCTCATGGGTAAAGGTAAAGCAAACATATACAACCCGTTCGTCTTACGTGTGTTTCTCATGGGTAAAGGTAAAGCACACATATACAACCCGGGCGCCTTACGTGTGTTTCTCATGGGTAAAGGTAGACAGCACTCTGTAATACCCCATATAGTAAAATTTAATTTTTCTTATACAGCGAAAAATAAGATTTTCCTAACGTCTTCATATTGTGTTATCTGTTTGAAGCGATATTTACCAGTCTGTTGGTATTTGATAGATTTCAATGCTCACACACACTGCCTCCACTGGAATTCTTTTGTTTACTTAATCACTTCAGAATAACGAATATCACTACATAAGTTCACCGGTTGCTCTGTTTATTTTTATGCTGTGATATAGGCTTTGAAGTTAATCACAAAAGTTAATATTCCTCTTAAAAATGCGACATTTTATAAAATGCTCACCGTACTTTGATGTTTGGGACATTATTATCGTGACATATTTGGTTATTATACTCGTACAGAAGCATCATTCTGGTGACATGAACCCATTTTGTATGATCAAATCATGTATACTCTGCATGTGCGCTAAATAGGTTCAGCTCCGCTCTTTAACCCATTTATGCCTAGCGTCTAGAAAAAGGCCTTGGCAAACAGCGTAGACCCAGATGAGACGCCGCATGATGCGGCGTCTCATCAGGGTCTGCGCTGTTTGCTTAAAGGAATTTCTGTAAGAAATATTCTAATTATCGAAATAAATATACAAGACATCCCTAATTTTGGAAATAAATTGATCCAATTTAGAAGGATGGGAGAATCCACAAGGCATAAATGGGTTAAAAACTGACATATATTTGACGCGCTGATTCATCAACTGCATCAGCAGGAGAGAAACCGTAACATACCACGTGGTCTGTGTTTTGGGGGATGCGACCAATTGCAAAGTAAATTGATTTATCGTAATGCGGTTTAATTTTAAACCGTCATTTTTAAGCTTGAACAAGTCATAATTTACGGATTATTTACTACAGATTTTACCTGAGCATGCACGTATGCACAGAATACAAATATGTATATCAATTAAACTTGTCAGCATAGATAAGACGTTATGTATAAGTGTACTTGCTGTATAAAATGCAATTTTGTCTTGAATCTCTGTGCACATGTCGCACATCGCACAACATAGTTGTTGTTCGTTTTTGTTTTAAACAAAGTAAGGATATAATGCATCCGAGTGATATGAAATTTAGTGCCCCCTTTTCAGATGACCCATGTTCGGGTGGTGTTTATTTTAATGGATGAATTGGCGTCTACGGCAATGAAACCGGCTATCGTACTTTTTTTCATGTAAAAACCTCTGTGACCTTGACCTCAAACTAATTCTGTATTTCCGTCTCATCACCATACCAATTTGAATGATCGTAGGTAATAGTACAATCTTATAGGTCAAAGAAACGACCATCCGACATTCCGACTCAAAAGTCACAGTAATTCTATCTTCGCTTGTTGACTAGAGATTTTGTTTGTTTTGCGATAGAATATTTAAGTGCAGCAGTAACTGAGGACCTAATTATTTTTAAATAGCAGAAGTGAAAATAGTATGTTTTGATATTTGATTCTTGGTAGTATTTAAATGGAATTTCCACAATGAGAAAAAAATAATATTTTCTGCAACAAACCAAAAATCAAAGAATTAGATAGACTTTAAACAAAAATGTGAATTGGCACTGAAGAAATTATGGGAACAGGCCAGCAAAACCAAGTCCGGTACTGAGAGCAAGAGAGTACCAGGGCAAGCCAAGTCTAAGGGCAACGTCGTCCTTCCATATGTTCAAGGTACCTCTGAACAGTTGAATCGGGCCTTTCTTACACACAACATCCTTTAAGCCACATACAACTCTAAGACAACTGCTAGTTCACCTTAAGGACAAACCAGACAAGAAAGACATCTGCGGACTTATCTACCATATCAAATGTGATGGTCATCCAAAGGAACAGTGTTCAATGGACTATATTGGTGAAACTGAAAGAAACCTGAAAACACGATTCGTTGAACACAGGAGACCGAGTTCAACATCATCTGAGGTCGCAAGGCATATAAATGACTGTAAACCGGACCACACAATCACAATGGAGAACGTTAGGATTCTGAACAGTGAGCCATCTTGGTTCGAGAAAGTTGTCAAGGAGGCTGTTTACATCCGTGCACTAAGACCGGCGCTAAACAAGGACGGGGGCCGCTACCAACTCTCGCACACCTGGGACATTACGTTAACATCGCACACCCCGACAATTAACGGTGTTAACGTTTCCCAACAGTAGAAATCATTCTGCTGATGAAGTCCGTAGTACACGGAGGAAAGCTCCAAGTATGGCTTTCAATACTTAGTGTATGTAATTGCACAGTCTTATTGGAAGTTCGTTTACTATTAGCCATCGATCAAAATAGGTAAAATATTAAAGCATTGTAGCGCCGTTAAATGTCGCATCGCCGTTATATGTCGCAGGCTACGAGATTTGTCGCAACGTTGACGATAAATGTCGCAAGAAACGATAAATGTCGCAAATCCTACCGACGATATATGTCGCAACTTTAACGATAAATGTCGCAAATATTTCAACTGACGATATATGTCGCAACATTAACGATAAATGTCGCAAACCTGTGTATGTCATGTAAAAAATGAAAAGTTGAAGTAAAAATGACTAACACTTTCAGGTCAGATCTAGATAACCCGACGAGAGTCTTTTGGCCGACTACCACCAGAATGGTCAGTTTTTAGGTAGTATTGTCGGATTTGGTCAGTTGTGGTCAGTATTGTCCATTATTGTCAGCTGCTGTGAAGATCGACCGAAGCGGTCATATTTATTCATTCCCGACCCAAAAACGTTAAGTCGTATTCAAAAATGACAAAAATCCTTGTTTTAACTTGATCGGAAATCGGAAAAGCGAGGTGCCCGTAAGTTTTTGTTTTAGGTTTAAGGCAGTTTCGACAAGTTTGGTTATATAAGGTCAGTCTTACAGGAACCGTCTGGGTAGAACAAACTGTGAATTCCTCGGTATTTCTGCTGGATACTGACAGCTTTGCTATCTTTGCATCAGCGATTGAAGGCGAATATTCTTGGATAGAATAATCGATCAAGGATCGCACCGGGACCTCTGGTCCCAACCTTTGTGCTCAGCTCTTTGGCTAATTATGGGGCTGGCAAAGGACAGTGCCTTTTTATGAAAACTTCCAGGAATTACGGGTTCTCTTCTTAAACGGTTGGTCGTTCGGGTGCAGCTGCGCAATGCATCAGATACTAAACACATAATGAAATTATCGCTGCATACAGCTCACTTTACTCTGTGAACGGCTTTACACCAACGTTAGTAATCAGGCTCAAATGACAAGGACTCCGTGTCGGTCGTTATTACCAGTTAACTGAACATGCTATCCGATTTTCCTTCCTAAAGTTGAAGAAAGGCGTGCACTAGGGTCTGTGTCAATTCAATATTCTTGTACGGCGATAAGTTCAGTAGCGGAAAAAAGTCTCTTAAGCGACACATACATTACTGTTGTCATTGATAAAAAATAAGATACAAACGACAATTCTTAATAGAAATCGGAATATATTTATGTCATTTTCTAAATGCCATTTATGTTAATTTCACCAGATTATTTTCAAATCTTCACAGTTTGTTAAACTGATGTGAAATAAATGTGTCGTTTTGGTGCTACCCTGAACGATTTGGAATCTTTGCAAGAGCGGTTTTAGGAGGGCGAAGGCGTGCGCCCCCCCCCCCACACACACGTGCGTCCACTCCCCTTAATCAGCAAAAAAAATGTGCATATTTAGGGCCTTTAAATCGAATGCTAAAAAATCACCAGCGGCGCATGAAATTGGATATCATAAGCTACTATCAACCGTTTTAGGGTTAACAAATTTTTACTAAAGTACCCGCCACCTGTAAAACTTTACCTACACCCCACCCCCATTCGAAAACCCTGGTTCCGCACCTGCTTTGACGTCACAAACATGATGTCACGAATTTACAGATGTTCAGATGTCAGCCACTGTACGAAAGTCTTATTACTAACAATCATTATTATAGACATTTACATTTATTTAAAAAATGGCAGCAAAATGAGATCGTCCATCCGATTGAAATTTAGTTTAGACATGTTTCTACAAGATGAGAATACGATTCGCGAGTATGATTGAATGGTATGAAGTCTTCTTATCCAACAATTGTCTTTTCTGTGATTTCATTTTGGCACACTTACTAGAGAAAGAACCATCAAGACAGCAATGCTGATTTTGAGGTAATTATTTTTTATGTTTGAATTTAGAATGGCATGAAAATACCACGATTGCTCGTGTGATTAGATCATGGTAACGATAGCATACCTACATATAAACCCTGATTTCATAAAAAGCTTTGCAAAGTCATATACATAAAGTAAACGTGATGTGCATGAGCTTTGTTGCTGAATTTTGACTTTTTTTAATGTTAAAGAAGATATCTGAATTTTGAAAGGCGATTACAAAAATGAAAGAACTGACGCTTAACATTACTTGTTGTTATCCGAGGCGAACATTTAATTTCATAAAAACGTAGGACACGGGTATTTGTGGTTGTTCATTTTCTTGTTTCTTTAAGACGTTGTCAATAGTCTTTAAACGAACTATTGAAATTGGTACATAAATCCCGTCTATTTACTTACTGGTTTAACTGTCATTATAAAATGCATTTAACATGAAAAGTATATGTTTCAGAAAAAAAACGTATGATTGTCGCAACTTGTATTTTCTTTATTACATCGAGACCAGGACCGATTTCATTATTTATTTTCTATATGGATTCAACATACTGTAATAAAGTTTATATGCGAAAATGAGAAATCTTAAACGCAAAAAGGTTCGTCTTTGCATCACCTTCCTATTCCACGGTGAAATAACACTTATATATGGCGAAATATATTTTAATTACTTAATGCATAGATTTTAATTATTCAATATTGTAGCGGAAATGTTGCGAAATCCATGATGTCAAAAAAAAGCCGTCGACGTCGCCGATAAACGTATCGCGAGCATTAAAGCGAAAAGTGTCGTTCCAGATAAGCCTGTGCAGTCATTAAGGGCGACTGCACAAAATAAATTTGTCAGTGCAGAAGTATAATAGTATACTTTAGTCCACCGGACTAAAATAGTTTAGAACTTTTCCATTGGTTATTTTATTTTCATTCTAAGCGTAATCGATAAATTATGTCGGTTTCAGCATGAAAGAGGACGCGAACTCGATGGGGAAGTAAAACGGTTGTTGAAAGTTCTCAATATAAAGATTAGCAAAATTCGCCCTTATTACCCTCAATGTCATGGGAAAGTTGAAATGATGCATAAAACATTGAAGCAAAAGATTGCATACGATTTGACGCATGCTGGTAGCTTTTGTTTAAACTGGGCAAAACAGCTACCACAGTATCAACGTATATAAAACAATGACCAAAAAGAATGTCGAACATGGAAGTCAGCGCATGAAATTTACTATGGAAGTGATCTTTATAATGAAAATTAAAAGCTAAATCGCAACTGCTAATAAAGAAACTAAGAGATGCCACAAAAGTCGCAACACTAAAGTGTAATAGCTGAAATGACAGAGCTCACAAGACGGCAAACAACACACCGATTTATAATATTGGAGACTGTTACGCTATAAGAAAAAAGGTTTATTGAATAAGATAATATGGGCAGTAGATGTGGTGATACAGAAGCGATCTTTGAAAACAAACATGTACAAATTAAATATCGCGTCCCCGATTCTGCTCGAGCAGGATAATCTGCCCTTTCGGAAGAAAAATGGTGCCACGTAAACAACCTCACACAATATTCGTTAACATCAACTGGTGCATGCAACAAGCAACGGTTACATCGAAAACAGTATTGCATACCTACAACAAAATCGTCTCAGCTTGAAAACTTGACGGCAATCACCTAAGCCAATTTGGAATACATAGGTCGGACGAAACGCTTAGACAAGACGTAGTAACCTTTATGAGGCAAACACCCGTAGTTGGTAATAGGATTTGTGGAGCAAACTGGTGTAACTCAATACTTGAGCAACCACGAAAATATTTGTCGCGGATGTCTACAGAATATGAATACGGTGACCAAATAACATTGCAAGCGATGTCGCAGCTGTATAATATGCAGATTTTAATTGTGTAGTCTAGGAATAGTGCCGCTACATTGATAAGTCCGCTGACGGTGATGAACTGAGCGGTGGCGGTGATGACCTGAACTCATGTATGGAAAGAACGCGCGCGTATACATATTTAAAAAATGTATTTGTGATTCATGATTGTGCGGTCATCCAAT
The DNA here is from genome assembly GCF_020536995.1 of Dreissena polymorpha. Lineage (NCBI taxonomy): Eukaryota > Metazoa > Mollusca > Bivalvia > Myida > Dreissenidae > Dreissena > Dreissena polymorpha. The sequence continues at coordinate 20,012,174 of NC_068358.1, read as the reverse complement.
GCTTTTATTGTATTAAACACATAGTATTTGTGCGTTTTAGCTATTGATAAATTATCATCAATATTTAATATTGATACATACATATTAAAATCTGGCTAAACACCTCGTACAGATATGGGTGGGATTCAGTTTACATTTACGAAAAAAAACAACATCCGCAACCTTAGTAACCATAATTCTAATTTATTTCATTGGTTTGAATATTTTAATGTCGTTCACCAACAAAAACGAACAACAGCACCGTAGTTTTCGTTTTAACCGTTTCAACAACAAAAACTCCCTGTTAATACGCTTGATATATTAAAGCTTAAAAACAACTGTACAAACGGATGTTATTCAAATTCCTAAACAGTTTTCCCCAACGCCTATATCCTGTAAATAAAACAAGCAGCCAAACAAATTAAACCCTGTAATGAAATCCTAACATCAAATTTAAATTGCTACACTTTTTGGCGTTTTAATATTTATTTTATTTTTTAAGTAAATTTTTTTTAAAGTATGAAGTGAAAAAATCTTACTCTATGATACCTTAAACTGGAGTACGAGCTAGGTAAACAATCTTCTTAATATATGGTTGCAGAATATTTGCTGATAATGCACTTGTATACATTGTCAGCTTAACGTCTGTATTGATGTCGAGCTGAATGCCTAATTATATCACACACTCATATAAAGTCAAAATATGTGCATGATTGCATAGTTGTAGGAAATCAAGTGAAACATCATATCAATGAAATCATGTTGTTGTTTTTTTTATTCAATCGGTACATAGTCATTTAAGAACATGTTGGACGGTGTCCTTAGCTCCAGATAACAGAAAGGTATCGGTTTCTATATGTAACAATGATTTTTGCATTCGCTTGTTCTCTCTGTAGGCCGGTTGGTGGAGGCTTCCGAACTTACTCTTGAACTTATAACTTAATATCGCGTTGCGATTAATGATTTCAAAATGAATTGCTGCAAATATAAATCTATTTTAGAATGTGTGTCGCTTAAATTAACAGATAGAGTCTGTCAATGTTAAGTCTTTACATTAAATGTGACACAAATGGCTTGCCAAAGCTCTGACTGTGCATTGCGTATTGTATGCCATATCATGAACTTATAATACTCTGCTATTTTAAATGCTTGAAGGGTTAAAACCATTAATAGAAACAAATATTTCACCATTAGATAATAAAACGTGTGATGCGAACATTCCCCATACGTTTCTGATGAGTCGTTAACATGAAAACAACTTTTAAGCACATATTGATGAAAAAGCGTTATTACCAAATTTATTGCGATGACTATCATCAAAAACTAATCTAATATTTTACATCCTAGTTTATTGAAGCATTAATTAATTCGTTTACTCTCAATGATCTCAATTTTCCGTTACTAGGCGCGTAAATTAAATCCGTACATCCACTCAAAGATTTGTCGCTGTTAGCCGGATGTTATAGAAGCGTCAGACCGGGAATAATTTGAAAGTATAATATTGAAACAATAACCATGGATTCTTCCAATTGAATTTATAAAAAAAACTCAGTTTTTTCGAGTAAAACATGATTACATGTATATTTATCGAGCAAAGCTCATGTTTCACTTTAATTTTGTGATATGTGCTAAAATAATTACAACTCCTATCCGAAAATGTCATGTATGTCATACTCATAATGCTAACATTAATAAATGTAATGCTACAAGCACTATACGTTAGAACGTTCAACTACTTTATGTCTAGTGTTATTTTTTTTTGTTGCTAATGTTGTAAAATGCCTTTAGGCCACTTTTAATTATTAATAAAAACATACAGCAATAAACAACATAGACCAATAACTGGTTCATATGTCATTATGTAAATTTTCACAATTGATTAATCGGGTTAAATTAAGAATAATAATATACACAGCCGCCAATCTAGAACTTAATTCACAGTTATACAATTTTCATCACGTTGTGTTATAATCTGAAAGTAATGGCGTTTATATAATAAAATGAGTATTTTCGTTGGCCTCTATGAATAATACACGAATATCAATTACGCAGCTGGCGAAGGGGCTCAAATTGATCATAACGTTCACCTTGATTGAACAGAAAGCAAATTATTGCCTGTCAGAAGTAATAAGCGTGTATTACCATAGCAAGTACACACTTTATTATGGTAAATGTATGTATTTCTTATACATTCAAAACATAGTCAGGCCAACGTTTAGTGTTTTTTTTTATTGAATTTCTTTGTAAAACTAGTATTGCACGTTCTAAAAAAACTCGGATTTTTCAAATTAATTACTTAATATTTCTATAACGATGTCATAATACGTGTATTATTACCCATGCGTTTTTTTCACGTATATATAATCGTACAAAAAATCTAAGACTTTATATCTATATATATAGATATATAAAAACACCACTTGACTGACGTACCACATAGTGGACTTTTCTTTAATAATTCATAAACTTACTCTCCCGCGACAGGTATAGTTAAAAAATGTTTTTTTTATTTGTCTATATACGATCCGTTCAAAATTATTCAATTGAACACGATATTCATGTTATGTATCGATTTGTAAATGATTGTAGTTCAAGAACTGAAACCGCGCCGTGAACTCTTTCTCGGTGCGAATGCGGCAATTATCAGGTTTTGGATCTCAAACAAATCTGGCTTGCAAAACTTGCTATTAACCTTTGTTGTTCGCAAGCCAACGACTAAAAACGATCTGACACGTGTTGCCATTCCAAAATAATGATACATATACTACAGTCGTGTAACTTACATACAATATTCAATACAATGTTATCGTAATTTGTGTAGCTGTAATACTGTTACAGTTTTATCACATATTACAACATTTGGCCAATCTTGATAACAGCAGTCCATTTAGCACAGGGAAATCAACAGCAGGCTACTCAAGCCAAGAATTACAAGAATTGATTGAGTCAATATTGACCACAACTGACCATTTTGGACAAAACTGACCACAACTGACAATTATGGAAAATACTGAACACAACTGATTATTTTTGTACAATACTAACATAAAACTGGCCATTCTGATGGAAGTCGGCCCAATGAACCTTGTCGGGTATAATAGATCTAACCTACAAGTTTTAGTCATTTTACTTCAACTTTTCATTTTTTACATGACTTACAAAGGTGTTCGACATTTGTCGTTAATGTTGCGACATTTATCGGCAATTTAATTTTTTGCGACATTTATCGTTAAAGTTGCGACATATATCGTCAGTAGGATTTGCGACATTTATCGTTCCTTGCGACATTTATCGTCAACGTTGCGACACATCTCGCAGTCTGCGACATATAACGGCGATGCGACATTTAACGGCGCTACAGGCATGCGTAACATTTTTCTGCGATAACGTTTAAATGTCTATTATTAAGATGCATGTAAAGTACCATCGTATGTTAATAATAGTTAGGTGTTAACTGTGACATGTTAAAATACCTCAGACGAAAACACTAAAAACAAAATTGTAATAAAATATACATCTTAGAGACAATTCGTAATAATTGAGATGTCACAATACACAAAAAGCAAAATAGTATGACGTTTAAATAAACCTGTTTATAAATTGTTTATTTTAACATTGAACAAAAAAAGGTTGATTACGTTATAAGATCGTATGTTTGCACTTGCGTCAATAAGTGTTTTCGCCCTTCTACCATCTATGTGGGGATTAACGACCACTTACGGAATAAGCAAACAGCATGCATCTTTAAGATTGTTTGTTATTTATTTTGACCCATATATCAAGAATACTGTAGTCAAGTAGTAAAGAAGAAATACAATGCTTGACACATAGGCACTTCTCAAGCTAAATAATACGGTGTCAACTATCGCGGTTTTGTGAGAACCTTTCAATCAAATGGGTTGAACAAATCTCGTCATCTAGCGCGGTTTTGTAAGTACCTTTCAATCAAATTGGTTGAACAAACCTTGTCAACGATCGCGGTTTTGTGAGAACCTTCAATCAAATGGGTTGAAAAAATCTTGTCAACTATCGCGGTTTTGTGAGAACCTTTCAATCGGGTTGGAAAAATCTTGTCAACTATCGCGGTTTTGTGAGAACCTTTCAATCAAACGGGTTGAACAAATCTTGTCAACTAGCGTGGTTTTGTGAGAACCTTTCAATCTAATGGAATAAAAAATCCACGAGGCATTACTTTAAATCTCTTATATTTAATTATAATTTAATGAACATGTAATGAATCCTGTATTTACTCTACCCGTAATTTAGAACATTTTACTTAGTTAAACACATATCTCAACATTGTGATATGAGCGATCTACAGTTCTAGTTTATATGAATGCATAACACTTTTTAAGATAGCATGTATATTGTCCTTATATTTGTTATCAAAGTGCTCCAAATCTGATCTGGTTCTAACTAAACCAGTTGTGTAGATATCAGTTAAGCCTTTCTAGATGGCAAATATCTTGGTACGGCTTTGTATCATGCATTTATGGATAACTTAATTCAACTAGAAAAAGTGTTTAATCATGCATTGCTGTTCGACTTAATTTAACAAAAAAAGTTTCGATATGGCTTGACAGACGGACGGACGGTTGGACGGACGGAAGGACGGACGGACGGACTGATGGACGGAATGGACGGACGGACAGACAGACAGACAGACAGACATACATACATACAGACAGACAGACAGACAGACAGACAGACAGACAGACAGACAGACAGACAGACAGACAGACAGACAGACAGACAGACAGACAGACAGACAGACAGACAGACAGACAGACAGACAGACAGACAGACAGACAGACAGACAGACAGACAGACAGACAGACAGACAGACAGCCAGACAGACAGCCAGACAGACCGACCGACGACCGACCGACCAGAACAGACCGACGACAGACAGACAGACAGGCAGACAGAAGACAGACAGACAGACAGACAGGACAGACAGACAGACAGGACAGACAGAGCAGGCACGGCAGGCAGTCAGGCAGGCAGGCAGGCAGGCAGGCAGGCAGACAGGACAGACAGACAGACAGACAGACAGGACAAGACAGACAGACGGACGGACGGTTGGACGGACGAAGGGACGGACGGACGGACTGATGGACGAATGGACGGACGAAGACAGACAGACAGACAGACAGACAGACCATACATACATACATACAGGACAGACAGACAGACAGACAGACAGACAGGCAGGCAGGCAGACAGACAGACGCCAGACAGACAGACGACGACAGACAGACAGACAGACAGACAGACAGACAGACAGACAGACAGACAGACAGACAGACGACAGACAGACAGACAGACAGACAGACAGACAGACAGACAGACAGACAGACAGACAGACAGACAGACAGACAAGACAGACAGACACACACACACACAGACATACAGACAGACAGACAGACAGACAGACAGACACAGACACACAGACGTACGGACAAACAGACGGACGGACGGGCGGACGGGCGGACTCGCATGCGGGCGGGCGGTCGGGCTTGCGGGTGGGCAGGCGGGTGGGCGGCTGGGCTGGCTGGCGGCCGGGCCGGTGGGCGGGCGGGTCTCGGGCGGTCGGGCGGGCGAAGAGCGGGCAAAGGGCGGGCGTTCGGGCAGACAGGCGACATGCTTTCTGAGTTTTTGTTTTTTTTATGCATGGTTGAATATAGTATACATTTTGAACTTAAATAACGTTCATCATGTTTAAATAGAGACGTACCACATAATGGCTTGCCCACTTATGTTATTGTAAGAAGTACAATTAGTCTCGATAAACATAAGGCTTTATTGTTTTTTAAGAAAGTTTCTTTTGTTTTTAATAATGAACAAAATATAACAATACTCATGATAATCCATTGTTTGAGCAAGTGTGAACGGATCCTAGTCAGTTTGTTTGGTATTATTTTAACATATGATGGCCACTTTTATGCAGTTTGAAAGACGAGCGAATTTGATGCTCAACTATCAAAACTCAAACTCCGCAAGACTAATGGCAAACGCTGAACATTTTTATATTTTAGCAATGTACAAATACAGCCGACAATAACCACGCCATTGAACAAAACACAACAGCGACATAAAATACGTTATGCTTTAAATTCGAACGTATCAAAGAGGCCGCTCTCTACCGACATAATACTAACGTTGATAATTACAAGTATTTATTTGATTTCTTATGTATGCCTTGTTAAAGAATATACAAAATATATGAGTCGTGTTCTGAGAAAACTGGGTTTAATGCATGAGCGTAAAGTGTCGTCCCAGATTAGCCTGTGTAGTCCGCACATTCTAATCAGGAACGCCACTTTCCATTTTATAGTATTTTTAGTTTCAAGAAAGTCTCTTCTACACGAAAATCCAGTTGAGGCGGAAAGTGTCGTCACTGATTAGCGGACTGCACAGGCTAATCTGGGACGACACTTTACGCACATGCATTAAGCCCAGTTTTCTCAGAGCGCGGCTCAATTAACTTTATAAGTATGCCTTGCTAAATATAGAATACAGAATAAATAGAAGTTTTATAGGTTGTTAACTTATGTTGCTAACGCTCTGTGATCATATATTTAAATAAAGCTGTAGACATCGTTTCAAACAAATACATATTTACTTTAAACAAATAATGACGGGATTTTTTGCAAGTTAAACACCGAGAACAGCTTAAAACTTTACCTCAGACGCCTCGATCAAGTTAAATCCCTTCATGCTAATTGTAATTAACGTCCTGACGTTGCATATGTTAAACTGAGTACGTCACACGGTGATGCGTGTCCTCGCTAACCTTAGCTTTTCTGAACGTGCTTCAGTAAGCGATACTGTTTTAGGTGGAGAACTTACAGTGAATGAAATTTATCTACGGTAGTAGAACATTCACTTTACTCACTTGTTTATGATGCATTTTTTTCAACATTTCTTTACACATTCAAACTAGAGGTTTTCGCCCTTTACAACACTGCATCCTGTTTACATTTAAATGCAAACTTTTTGCAACTTTTGGGATAGCCTTTGAGTGAATTGAAGTAAGCACAAACTGTTTCTAAACAAGAACGCTCTAAATGACAAGTTTAATAAGACAAGAAATAAAAGATTTACGGTCTTAATAGCTAGTGCGATTAACAAATGATTAATTTAGTATAGCCCCTTTTTAAATTAAGACTCGCGATGTAGTGCACGTTTATACACACCGGTCGACTCACTTGATATGATTCTTGCTATTAGATGAATATTGTTTTACAACGGTATATTACCGAAGTGTTAGGTAAGGCATGCATTAAGCCTTTCTAACCCTTTGCATGCTGGGAAATTTGTCAACTGCTTTAATGTCGTCTGCTGAATTTCTAAAATAAGCATTTTCTTCATTTTTTTTTTCAAAGAATACTTTCAGAATTGCAAACAGTTCGGATCCAAATGAGACCACGTTCTGTGGCGTCTCATCTGTATCCAAACTGTTTGCAAAGGCCTTCAAAATTCGGTTCCAGCACTGAAAGAGTTAAACAAACAAAACGTGTTCAATTAGGTGAATGGAGAAGAGACTTTTAAATGATGTAGAAATTAGTATTATTGTTCAACTCTTGTTTCTTTGTTTATGTGGGTCCTTGTGTGCAACCTGGTTACTTTTATTTTTTACCAAAAATGAAGAGCGTATATAAAATACCGTGAGAATTTGACTTAGTAAAGTGTGACCTTAAGGTCATTAAGTGACCGGTCCATAATAAAAAATAAAAACCTGTTGAGCCATGCATATTCAATGCCTTCTTTAATCACTTCATACAAAAACAAACATATCTCTAAGTTGATATATAGCATTTCAATCACTAACTCAAGCGTTGCTTTTACTGAATGTGAACTTAGCCACTTTTGAAAGGCGTGTTGCAAAATATATAAATTAGACGTCTAAATTATCTAGTCTGTATAAGTTTTTGTTGTTATCAAATGTGATTAAACGCATCGCTTTTGATATTGTCTACCAAGTGTAACGACCACTTATTTGTATCAAGTTTAAAGTTTAAATAAAGTAATATTTATATTATATGTCAACATAAAAATACCGTCGATGGCGACAGTGCGACAGAACGAGGGCGATAATGCGATAATACGATGACGACAGTACGATAACGCGATAGTACGATGGCGACAATGCGATGATACGATGGCGACAGTACGATATGAGTATCGCCTGGTCGCCATCGTATTATCGCATTATCGCCCTCGTACTATACATACTAGCCTATGACACAATATGCACTCTTCAATTCATACACTTTCGTAGTCAAGTTAGATTAGTATTGTAATTAATAAGGTTAACGGTAATACATTTACCACATATGTCTTATACCTTATAAAAATCATCTGTATTAAGTGGCAAATGACGAAAATAATAGTCAATTATCGTTTTCAATACCCCCTTTTTCAAAGATTTATATTCGATACTTCCTATAGTAGTATTTGCGAAGGCGTTCAAATTCCACAAACAGCCCTCTACCATCTTAAGTACTGTCGGACGGGCAGAGGGACGGACCGTCGGACGGGAAGATGGACGGACCGTCGGACCGGAAGAGGAACGGATCGTCGGACGGGCAAAGGGACAGATCGTCGGACCGGCAGAGGGACGGACCGTCGCACGGGCAGAGGGACGGACCGTCGGACGGGCAGAGAGACGGACCCTGGTACGGGCAGAGGGACGGATCGTCGGACCGGAAGAGAGACGGGCTGTTGGACGGGCAGAGGGACGGACCGACAGACGGGCAGAGAGACGGACCGTCGGACGGGCAGAGGGACGGATCGTCGGACCGGAAGAGGAACGGATCGTCGGACGGGCAAAGGGACAGATCGTCGGACCGGCAGAGGGACGGACCGTCGCACGGGCAGAGGGACGGACCATCGGACGGGCAGAGAGACGGACCCTGGTACGGGCAGAGGGACGGATCGTCGGACCGGAAGAGAGACGGGCTGTTGGACGGGCAGAGGGACGGACCGACAGACGGGCAGAGAGACGGACCGTCGGACGGGCAGAGAGACGGACCGTCGGACGGGCAGAGGGACGGACCATCGGACCTGCGATTAACCTACAGTCCCCTCCAGTAAAAAAGCGTAAATTGTTATTATTGTTATTGTTATCAAGCATATAATGCATAGACTCATATTCATGAAAGATATATTAAACGAATATTTTAATTAATTGTAAATATTCGGGTATGATGAAGTAATGGCAAATTTACACAAAAGGTGGGTATATTATAAATGAATAATATAATTATGCTTTTGGATGAGTTTAAATGAAATGCTCCCATTCATTCTATACATAGATGGTGACGTCACTACGTTATTGTCAGTAAGACCGGTGTGTACACAATGTGCTCACATTACATTGACTATATCGGAATGATAAGCTCTGTCAGCAAGATCATTCGTATCATGTAAACAAGTTGAAGCCTCGCAGCAAACCAAGGTCACTCTAATCACAGTGCAGTAACATAAATCACTACGTGCATTTGCCGGTTGCTGTGCTATTGTATGATATCTTGACAAGGTATGGAAGAATATCACACAAGCTTTAATTCATCTCTACATTTAAAATCCGTACTTATATTGTTCTCAATAAAGATTTATATTGACGACCAGAGCATGCAACTGCGGAATAGCATAAAGCTGCGTGATCGCAAACTGTGCTCAAAGAATGTGGGCAATTTACATGCCATATACTAATTTATTGTATTTGCGTGCTTACAAAAAAAACAAGCGACAATAACATGTTTTGTATAGTTCACGCTTCAATTTTTTTAAGCGCGATTTACGTTTGAATACTCGTACTTCGAATGAAAGTTCAAAAACCGTTTACCAAAAATAATAATTTGTTATTTTTTTATTTGCACCAGTCAATCCATCAAAACAAAATCAATTCAATTGTAAATTATATTTCTTTAACAATCTGACGTGAAATTCATCTAAAAAATAGTCCATGCATATTTAAATATAACAATAATAAACAAATATAGACTTCAATATAAGGTGACAACGTAGTTTTTTTTAATGCATGATGCATATTATCAAGAAGGACATAAAAATAATGTTAACCTGAGACGCGTCGATCAAGTTAAACCCCTTCATGTTTATTTTCATCGACGTTACAAGGCTCCATTCGTAATGCGATGCGAATCACGTTCCATCAATGTTGTTCGCGTGCTTCGGCGAATAAAAATGTTCATATATACATTTGAAGGACCTTTGAGTTGAAAGAAATTGAAAAAAATATTTTAGACGACGATTTTCAACACCTGATTCATGCATGTCATGAGTACAATACAAACATGGTCACGCTACCAAAGACTCTTTTACAAAGATGACAAGTTAAACATTTAAAAAATATTACATTTTTCTGCGTTCTCATATTCGGTGCATGTAAATTAATTATGCCCATACTAATAAACTGAAATGTATAGGGTACAATTTTCAAAATAATTAATTGGCAGGATATTCACGCGGTCGTTTCGCATTCAAGAGCATAAATAACGTTGTTAATGCTTTAACAAATAACCAATCAAATATTTACATTAAACATGTATTTATGAAAATTGCTTTGTTATTATAAAAAAAATGGCACGCAATTTTCAACACGATTATTACATATTTATTTTAAAAATTACCCTATTTAAGCACAAAACAATTAAAAGGTAATAGATTTGATAGTGACAACGCAAACAATTAACGGGGCCTTTTCACAGATTTTGGCATGTTTTAAAGTTTGTCATTTAATGATTTATATTGATAAATGTAAGCATTAACATTTAAAAGCTCCAGTAAAAAATCAAAAGTAAAATTTAAAAAAGGGAAAAAAGTAGCCCGCAGTAGGGCTCGAACCAGTGACCCCCGGAAACCTGAAGTAAAAACGCAATAACCAATTGAGCTATCCTGCCAAGCATACATAAGATGCGTATTTTATTCCTTATATAAGCAATCTTCGTAATTCACAAATATAAACGACAACAACAGAACTCTCCAAACTATTCAATCGTTTCGCGTTGCAACGCTTTATTATTTTTAGGTTTTTAAATCGTCAAAAGATGCATATATGGCTATATTAGACCATGGCAAATGTTCAGTAATACTGTTTCCTCACAAATATCATAACTAAACCGAAAATTTGCGAATCTGAAACAATTTTTTAATTTTATCAATTTACCAAACCGTGAAAAGATCCTTTTAATCCAACTGAATTCAAAGAAAACAATTTAAACACATGTGTACATCTGAATTTATTGACACACATATGCAGCGGACAGGAACGATTTAAACAATTTCGAAAGAAGGTAACCCAATGATCATTCTCGTGATGTTTCTTGAGAATCGATCCTAGCGGTTACTTAAGGAGTAGATGTCGTTCAAGGCAAATTGTTTTCAACACACTACATACAACCAATCGTGCTACATCGGCTATCTCCGGACTCATCCGTAAGATTTAAGCAATAAATCGTCTGCTGATCCAGAGTGTAGATACCACGATGGATGCAAGTCGTGGTCAGGTGAGCTCAATTGTGTGTGAAAAAAAGCAATAAAACCAAGGTCAATTGTGTTTTTCTCGTTTTGTTGCCTTAGCTATCTGTAAACATTCATTTAACATTCAGTTGTATACATGTACATGTAATTAGATGGATTATACAACCGATAGGTAAAGAGTTTTCATTAACAAATCATAAAACAATTTTTCAATAATCAGGCTGTGTGTTGTCAAACATACGAAATACGCGAGATATAGTGACTTTAAAGCTCTATAAACACTCAAAGTCAACAAATATTTCGTAAATTATTTCGTAACATAAAGTTAACCAACGATGAAAACTAAGTCGTGCTTCCGATCTCGCGTTCGTTTGGAATGTTTGGATATCGTCGCGGGAAATTCACACGGAATTTATTGTTACACAAAACATAAAACCGAGCATTCTGTATCTCGTTAATCTATGTTACCAGACCATATCTAGCGTTGAAATGTTTGCTATTGCTAAACGGAACGCTGATTTTGTATGTGTTTGATATATTTTTCGAATTATTTTACGAAACATTTGTTGATTTTGAAGGTTTATTGGGGCTTTAAACAAAGACCTATCAATGTATATTGATAGGTCTTTGCTTTAAATAAAATTGAACGCGTTGATTAGATCCATTAAATGGCTCTGACACGTATTTATGTTCCCTTCTTAGGAGTAATAAACAACCACTTGTTTTATGATTTAACGACTCACGTGTATTTATATATCTATAGTTTTAGTAACCATTTATCAAACAGTCAGATCGATATGGTAGCAAAGTGATTGATTGTGATGGCTTTGTACTACATGATACTGTCATATTAAAGAAGAGATATATGGATATTAAAACGATGTCTAATTTCGTACATTTCCCTTTTAAAGTAGTAAATTTTAGCACCATTTATTCGATTCCTTTGCTAAGATAATGCAATACTATCATTTTTAAATTTTCTTAAAATTAAGAGACATTATGAGTTACTTTCCCAAAATAAAGCAACGCATTTACGCAAACAATAATGTTTGATGTAAAACATTTACACAAATGCTATTACAAATGTTATGTTGAAAGGGGAGACATTCATTCTTAACGACGATATATCATGTACGAATAATACAAATAAAAGACACGACAGAATATCTGTAAATTAATGCTTATAACACTCGTGATAATGAGTGAGACAACTCTGGTGGACTCTCTGCAGCTAAACACTAAGAAGTTACATCCCTTGATACTGCGAGTTACAGAAAACGTTATGTTACAGAGAGCAAACATTGCTGCTGTTGTTTTTTCCTATCGTCATTTTCTGTTTTTCGTAACGTCGTCTACGTACCCATCGTCCTCTTCGCCATCTCAACATTTAAATAGCAATCATTGAACAACTTAATATATACATACACTATAAGCCTTTCGGTTGACAGCAAATATACACCAAATAACTTTTAGAACTCAGTAGAAATTTTTTTACAAATATAGTCTGTCATGTATGTATAAATATAATAAAAAGGATGGTCTACTTCAAATATATGAGTCGTGTTCTGAGAAAACTGGGCATATTGCATGTGCGGAACGTGTCGTCCCAGATTAGCCTGTGCAGTCCGCACAGGCTAATCAGGGACGATACTTTCAGCCTAAATTGGATTTTTGCTAAAAAGAGACTTCATTTAAACGAAAAATTTCTCAAAAGCTGAAAGTGTTGTCCCTGATTAGCCTGTGCGGACTGCACAGGCTCATCTGGGACGACACTTTACGCACATGCATTAAGCCCAGTTTTCTCAGAACACGACTCAAATATCTTTCAGGACTGCACTCACAAGACAAGACAGAGAGTAGTCAAAACGAAACCTTGCAGCAAAGAGACGGAAATTATCTTTACAAATGACGTCGCGTCAGATGTTGGCGTACAATAGCGTAACAAACGTTAACGTCGTTTTAAAGCATTTTAGCGTTATTCGTAGTTTTTTCAAAAGTTAAAACGGTTATATACATTGTGTTTTCCGTAAACAGTCATCTCATTTTATGTTTTCATAAAACATTATCTTAAAGTACTTGTTTATTTGTATGTTGCGCCCTTTTAACAATCACATACACGTAAAATGTGGCAACTCAATATAAACCAGTACAAACATTCATTAAATGTCACGTATAATGTTTATATTCTGGATGATATCTGATATTCTGATCTTGTTTTCGTTACTGTTTATGATGATATAGACAACTGCAACAGCATATTCTATCGCTCTTTTTCTCCGTATAAGGCTGTAACTGTGATTTGTCCCACGAGCATGTCGTTTCTTTTCAAAATAAAGGCCCTTTTCAACAGTCGCGCCTTCGTTGAACTGATTTCCCCAGTAATCATCTGCTTTCTCGCTCAATACATGGGTTGCCTGGGTAATCTACATAAAAATAGATAGGCACTATTTAATTGACGATTATGTGTTTACGTGGACGAAATTTTAATCAAACAATAGAAGTGTTGTATAGTTTCAAGTTGTATTATTCACTCAGTATATTATAATAATGTATTAATATGAGGTACAAACAAAACAAAAATATTTTACTAAATATATACCAGGCTGTAAAGGATAAGAATGTGAAAATAAAGATAATTCATCATGACATACAAACCGTCGGTCTCGATCGAGAAGGACGCAAGTGCAGCTTGTTAAAGCTACAGTTTAGTTTTCGACCGAGACCGACGAGTAAAAAATATACAAAGATATGTTTGAATTATGAATATTTATTTCTATCGAAATACAGATTAAACTAACCTTAATCAGATAATAATCTCCTGCGTCGTCATCTGCAACTACTGCAACTATGTCACCGACACTAACAATATCAGCTAGGGAGGGTTCGTCGTCGATGCTGCCATCAATAGCAACACATCCATTACTTGTTACGGTCAAAGAGTTGAACTCGCCAGTTTTTTCGATATTGGAACATGGACTCGAAGCTTGAAGGAAACAAATCATGGTTTAGTTAAATATATTTAATTCACATCGATTGTGAAACAAGTTCTTACAACTTAGATTAATCACTCTCGAGTCTGCTGCTTTGAAACATAACCAGTACTCGCGTCAAAATGTGGATTGTGAAAAATCGCAAAATTCATATTCTGACTGGCGAACATTGATCCATTACTCAATATCAATGTTGTGATTGATCCAAATGAAAAGCTTATGAATCACCAGATAGCGTCATACTCTTGTATCAAATGACATCGAGAGGGAAACAATGTAACGAAATGAGACTTAATCTTTAAGAGAAACTTCAGTTTTTTTATGAAATGATATTTCATGAATGAGCGCCAAAATTTGTTTAAGTAGAATCAATGTTCTAGACATGTACCTATTTATTAAAACTTAACGCGTTATCAACATTTATTTACTTTGATTACTGCGGTAGTTCGCATACTCATTATTCCCTGGAGATCACTTATAGTAAGTACTACGGCTTGTAAATGTGTATCTTAATGTATTGCATACATGTATATTTATCAGGAGTTACCGCCTAAATGATCATATTTCAGAAAATACTGTGTTTATATATTACCATCTAAACAATTGTCGCATGTGTAGCAGGACTGTAGCCGTACGTGAAGAACCCCTGGCAAGCAAGTTTTCATTTGGTGTACCCGCCGAATTTGTGAAATTGGGTTGACGTTGTAAGTTGTTGACCTCTCGATGTTATCGATGTAAGCAAAGATTCTCCTCTGATATATTCCGGATTTTGGTGTGCATCGATTTTCACTTGCGTATGCGTAAACGTCTCGTGCATTTTGTATTGCTTCGCCTTTCATGACTGCAATGTCTTATTGACGTTTCAGCAACCCTCCTGCTGCGTCTTGTGGTCCCTTCGAATGGATTGTTTCGAAGAAATTCCTGGTAAATTGTTTAAAACCATGCTTCTCACAAATGCGTGTTGAGACGCCCATGCACGTCTTACTTTTGTATTGACAAGAACATCGATCCGTAAACTCTGTCATTTCGTCTACCGGGTACCCTACATAGTCTAGATGTTCTTCTTTGTACTGGACTCTAGATACAAAATAGTGATCATGGACATTGTCAGGACTAATGGAGTACATTATTTCTGAAATGATATCGTTCTCGTTCATGTGATCGAATTCGAGGACTGCGTGCCTGGATATTACAGACACACGAAGCGACACTTCTGTTTTCCCAAAGTATGTAGACTGAAGCTCGTGTTTCTCAATACAGCGGTAATTTTCACTAAAGTCATGAATGACTATACAATGACGCAATGGCAGGTTATTTTTTAATGCTGACAGTTGTTCGTTTTGCCAGTTTGCACTGAGCACTTGTTCTGTATATTTAAACAAAAGTTGCCGAAAGTAATCGAACATTTCTTCACCTGATGAATCCTTTTTCACTAACATTAATTGTTTCTTTTTAACGTTTGCTTTAACTTGTATGCGTACATAATCGTATCGCTCCCACTGTATTTTGCTGGGTTGTGAAAGGTTTTCTTGGAATAACGGGGAGGTATGAACACCGCAGTCGGGACGGGTGCGTCGTATACACTCAATACGGTTATTTGTGGAGTTGGCCGGTTTGGGGCACATCGTTCAATTTACTACGTCCGCCAGATGGTCGTAAACTAGATGTGTTCGTCCATTTTTTTCGGCGTTAGCTGTATACGCCAGCTTTTCACCTTAGCATGACCTTTGTTAGCGTCCAATAGAATTCAAATAAAACTTCCCGCGGCCAAGTACAGATGAAGACACTTCATTGACTGCATTGGCTGATTTGAGAATACGACCAGAACATTGGAAACATGTCCGCGTCTTTGTAACACTGTTTTACTGCGTGTTCAGCATGAAACAATTTTATATCTAATGAAAAGGCTTAATAGATAGAACAGTTTTACACTCAATCTCGACATCAATACAGTTTGTGCGTCCACCTTTTATTTTCAGAAGATCTTCAGCGCGAGAACGTTTGCACTTAAAGGCTATTTTCTCATATTTAGTACTAACTTCGATATTCCTGTCAACATGTTAACACGTTAAAGTATAGAGAGCAGTGGAAGCGAAGACTCACTTTAATGCATTGCATTTCAACTCGCGAGGTATATCGGGTCAATTTGCGGCCACTGTGTGTGAATGTCAGAGTTTACATACAGGTCATCGCTGCGTCTCTACCCTATGTGCTGATCGGAGTTCGCGGCCAGGATAATAATCGTTACATAATAAAGACGCTATAGCGTGAACTAGGTGAACTGCAATTTTCTTTAGACCAGACAGATGTTAAATGAAGATATCCAGCGATATCGTATGGTATGTCAATAATAGATTCTTAATGTGTTTTGCAACAATACCATGATAAATATTATTTTTAATTAATTTAACAAGAATTATGCCACCATATTGACTAATGAATTAAGCATGAGCGCAATGATTCTCGATACTGTTAATCACAGGTGGTTAGCGTGTGGCTATGATATTAATTAGTGAAAACATCATTTTGAATGAAATGTAATCATATTATAACGAAAAATTAACTTTTCTGAAAAAAAAATTCACTATCAAATATCAATTAGTGAAAACATCATTTTGAATGAAAAATAATCATATTATAACGAAAAATTAACTTTTCTGAAAAAAACATTCACTATCAAATATAACCACATGTGCTGTTAATAATCGAATCAAATAGCAACGCCAGACAAACCACTAAAACAGGTTTGTTCGAAGAACGCGCGATTAAATATTTAAAATATATACGGATACTTCGCGTGTGGCCGGTTGACTCATATGTTTTAATTTCACTTCCATTCTTCTTTTGGTTTTCTGTTTTGTATCTATACGTTTATGACCAGCAATATGTAATAATGTAAAATAAGCCGCGAAAACTCCGCGTATCATCCCGTACTGCGTTTGCTGCAGCTAAGAACCGCACAGAAAATACATTCGCTATCTTTGATCTCATTCATTGAAGTCTTTACCCTTCATTAACTGCAACCACAATCAACGCCGTATATCTTTTTTAAAGATATTTCTTGTTCAGTATAACTCCATACATTTCCGAAACAGAAGCCGGGTCTCTACATGCTTTCGACAGCAGCACGTATTTCCGTCTTTTGGCCGAAGGGGAACAACAAAAAAAGGTTTAAGTCTCTCAAATGCTGTTTGGCTTATTTTTATTCCACTGTATCTGTTCTTAAAATCACTGTATATTTTTGAATGGGTTTGTTCCATTATATACACAGGGTGCGATATGTAGGTTTTGTAACCCACCCGTTGCCGCTTTACATCGGCCTTATTCCCTGTTGGTCGAGAACTGGAAGGTGACAACCACCATTCATAAACAAGATGTTTTGTTTCCTCGTCCAATCTGTCACTTCGCACCTTTCTACGTGTTGATGTGTAACATGCCTTTTCAGATGTCAAATAAACATTCCTTTGTGTGTATGCGCCAAACACCCTTGAACGTCGCAAGCCTAGTTGTCTAGCAGTTTGAGAGTGTGATTTAGAATATTTTAAATTATGACCGCTTACACTTGCTGTCAAGACATTTAAAGCAGCTCTTGCTTCATCGCTCCTTCTTTTCTTCAGAGTTGTTATCATACATTTTATGTTTGTGACAATCATGTCATTTATTTTAGACTCTGTCTGAGGAACAGGTTCTTTGATAATTTCAGATAGAACTTTTCTTTGTGACTATGGGGTTCCAGGTATTATATCTCTGATTTTCTTTAAAAGTCGGCATTTCTCCATCCTATTTTTAAAGACGCACACTTGTTCATTTTCATTGACAGTCAATTTAGCCTTGAATTTCTTACTGTACAAACGATTTCTTTCTTTTTCATTTCTTTTTTGTTCGGCCGCATTTGCTCTAGATTTTCTCTTTCTGATTGCTGCAGTAGATGTAGATTTGGCATTTGCGACCGTTTCTTTCCTTTTCCTTGCATTTATTTCTTTAGCATTTTCGTAATAGTATTGCATCTTTTCATTTTTGACTTTGTTTAGATAGTAGGCCATTTCCTTGGACAAACTTTTAAATGTCATCTGTGCACCAAAAAGGAAAAAAATGCAATTATTTAGTGACTAGGAATAATATGTGTCTGAAATATGTGTCGTGTTCTGAGAAAACTGGGCATTATGCATGTGCGTAAAGTGTCATCCCAGATAAGCCTGTGCAGTCCGCACAGGCAATTCAGGGACGACACTTTCCGCCTAAACTGGATTTTCGCTGAGAAGGGACATAATTTAAACGAAAATTCCATAAAAGCGGAAATTGTCGTCCTTGATTAGCCTGTGCGGACTGCACAGACTAATTTGGGATGACAATTTACGCACAAGCATTAGGCCCAGTTTTCGCAGAACACGACACATATTAATTCGTAAATTGTTTGAATAAAGATATTTATATTTTGGTCAAACGTTTAAAAAGAACACTATTGTGATATTCATCCTTAGTCTTCTAGAAAGAAAACAGATGGATGTGACAAGTAAAGGAGTAAAATAGTGACAAGTAAAGGAGTAAAATAGTGACAAGTAAAGGAGTAAAATAGTGACAAGTAAAGGAGTAAAATAGTGACAAGTAAAGGAGTAAAATAGTACTTTACTTTGTATGGTTTGAAATATGCAGAAATAAAAAACATGTATTTTCTATAGATTTATGTACACAAATATTCAATTTTACTTCAAATATGACAACATTACCCTTCATTCCGCTTATGTTTTTTAAGTCAGAGTCTCTTAAAAGCAAAATAAATCTAAACAGAAAATTATTTGAAAAAAATTATTTCCTGGCTTAATAAATCACGATATCCCCTTTACAGTAATGCTATCCAAATTGAATTGACAACGTCGTCTGTTTCAGACGAAACGTCATCCTACTTGTCCCGGTGTAACATTTCCGTTAGATCAACGAATATGATAACCGTTCGGTAACTAGAAATCATCACATAGGTTATTATACATCAAATTAAAGAAAACGAAAAAGCGTTTTTTTAGAGAGTTAATTTTTATTTGTTTGCTTCATATATTTTGTGCATACGTTGTTCTTATAATACACATCAAACATATTTTCGCTTTTTACGCAGTGTGACATCATCACTAGATTACATCAAATGTGTATAAAGTTAACGTATCGTTCGAAAAATACAAAGAAAAATCAATAGCAAAAATTATAATAAAAAGCGTTTTTGCGGAAACATTTTTTTATCAAAAGACAAGTATAACACAACTTAGGTCCCCGCTGTTCGAATATGATTATTTTACGAATACACGCTGTTTATGCTTTAAAAAATAATGATAAAAACGCTCATTAACATTCATTAACACGTTTTCAATTCTCTAGTCGATGGATTTAAATAATTGTGTGTGTGGTATCAAAGTCGTCTCATTTTACTGAAACCCTTACTGTAGATGCTGAATCGCCGTATACATGCACGCGTGCGTAAGATGTACAACATTTGCTGCAGCCATTCTAAACCAGTTACGATTGATTTCAATCTACATCGGCGCCTTTTTATGATCTACATTATCAGTTAGCTCACGCTTTTTACGAGTTTCGTGTGTATTTCATATTCAAGATTTAAAGGGGCCTTTTCACAGATTTCGGCATGTATTGAAGTTTGCCATTGAATGCTTTATATTGATAAATGTAAACATTGGATCTAAAAAGCTCTAGTAAAAAACTAGAATAAAATTAAAGAAAGGAAAAAGTAACCCTCAACTGGGCTCGAACCACTGACCCCTGGAATAAAAGTCTATCGCTTAGACCACTCGACCATCCGTGCTCATACTATAATTGTTGTATTTTATACTTTATATAAGCAATCCTCGTCGTGTCACAAAATTCAACGACAACAACAAAACTCTCCAAATTCTTAAACCGTTTCGCGTTGCAACGCTTTATAATTTTCAGGTTTTTAAATCGTCAAAAGATGCATATAATGGATATTTTAGAGCATGGTAAATGTTCAGTATTACTGTTTCCTCACAAATATCACAACTACAACGAAAATTTGCGAATCGAATTGTAAATTTACCAAAACGTGAAAATATCCCTTTAACTATCCCTTTAACTATGTGCATCATTTAAGCTGCTTGCTTTGCTTTACTTTATGTTCTTATTGTGTGTGTTACATTTATATTTAAAAACGCAAATGGTGTAATCCGCTGCAGATCAATATCTACGTGCAATAAAATGAAGGCATTTAAATGTAGCGTGTTTTTGCTATTGAAAGGCATTTCTGGTGCTTATGAAATATGATCAAAGTCACAGACACGTTGATTGCAAAAGACGTAAGAATTTAGGAGATATTATTGACGCTGTTGTATTTATCAGATTAACTTATATGCATGTATTGCGCAAGGTTTTAAATATTTGTAATTTAAAGGGACCGTCAACCGCTATTGATGAAAAAGAAAAGTTCTAAAAAAACGTATTTTTAGCTCGGCTGTTTTCGGAGAAAACACGAGGTATTGTCATAGCCAGCTCGTCGTGTCCGCCGTCCGTGTCAAGGTTTGTAAAGGGTTTTAAACATTGTCTCTTAAATCAAAGTCCTTCCACCTACAACTTTGAAACTTAATATGTAGATGCATATTGATGAGTTCTACACACCACAACCAGTTTTGGGTCACTAGATCAAAGGTCAAGGTCACTGTGACCTCTAAAAATAATTAAAGAAATAAATAATTCTGACAAGCTTTCGCAGCCGAGCGTGGCACCCGTTATGCGGTGCTCTTGTTTTTACAATAATTAGTTTATATTGATAAAAATATCACGACTGGTATATTACTTGAAAAAAAGTTGTTTAGTTTTTATATTTCAGTATATTCGGCAATAAATTGTACTGGGTACAGGTACCAAGTAAATACCAGTTAACTATAAATAACGCAAGTAGATAGATCATCATCGTCACGTGGTAAACCCAGGGATGCAAATTATACGTGCGTAGTGAATTGTATTTATTATTTATAAAAAATATCAATCTACTAACGTTATTTATAGTGTTTATATCGATATGTCACCTATTTTCGCGATGTACTTTCGATTTCACATCGCGAAATTGTATTACCGAATATACTGAAAATATGAATGTTTTACAAGGAATGGTATATACCAGTCGTGATATTTTATTCAATATAAACTATAAATTGTAAAAAATACGGTATTTTAGAACTTTTCTTTTTTCGTCATTCGCGGTTGTCGGTCCCTTTAAATTGTAAGTAAACTATTAAATTGGCAAAAACATACTCTTTGCAATGTCGATTCTATAACAAAATATCAACAGTGAGTCTCAACAGTAAGTCGGTGACCCTCTGTGTCCAATTTGATTAAAAAATGGTGCGAGAAACAAAGTCTGATTTAATTGACAAGAAAGTAGTGTTCTTTGTTCGGTTTCTTATTTATATAAACGGATATATATCCGTTATCTTTAATAAAATAGGTTTTGAAGAAACTATTAACACGAGACTTTAGTGGTGTTTTTATGAGTTTGAGTTCGGCCTATTTTCAAAAGCTCTGAGTCCTCAATAATTATTAACGTTAAACGTTTGTTAATAACTTAACGTTCGAACAAATAACTGAAAAGTGATCTTGTTTACATACAACTGATTGTCATTTGTATGCTTCACGAAAATTTTCGGTGGAGAATATAGTTGCCTGTTTGTCCTTCCTTACTTCCTTCCGTCACTTTTTTTGGTTACAGTTTCTCAAAGAGCCTTCAATATGTTACCGATCTCTTACATATTTGGCATGTAGTTACCGTACATGGACCTCTTCCTTTTGATGAGGTTTGAGGTCACTGGAATCAAGGTCAAGGTCACCGAGGCTTATACTAGATTTTCTTAAGGTCAAACTTTGGTTACAGTTTCTGATAGCGCCTTCAATATTTGACCGATCTCTTATATATTTGGCATGTAGGCACCTTGCATGGTCCTCTACCTTTTGATGAGGTTTGAGGTCACTGGGGTCATTCCGTACACTGGTAGGATATTTATTCTGGGGGACTTCAATAAGGCAGTCCTAAATAGTCAGAAGTTTGCTACATTTCGAAACCTGATTCCAAGTCCAAGTGTAAGACATGAAGTGTTTTAGACATGGTATTTTATAGTAGACAGGATCAAATCATGACTCATATTCAGCCAGTGTACTTAGTCACCATAGTGTTATTTGGGTTTGAGTTCCATTTTAAAGAAAGAATGAGTGTATACTATTATTGTCATTAATTGTTATTAATACCTGTTTACTTTATTATGAACATAAGGGCAGCATCCTTCGTTTTCAACGATACTTTTTGTTAGAACGAGTCTTCACGGGATATTTTCCAAAATGCACATGATCCCTGTAAAGATATGTAGGCAACACTATTTTGAAATTATTAGTTTCATGCATCAGACCACTTCCACTATATTATGTTGTGTAACGTACATATGGCAATAAAAATGTTAAAACTCTGCTTTTGTAAGAAAAAGAAACGGATTAAATAAAGATCAATGATTTACACATTTAATGCAGAAATAAATTTACATGAAAACAAACACTAGTAGTTTTCTTTCTACAGAAACAAACTTTGATCAGCGTTAATCGGGCAGGAATTCTTTACTACATAAACCCTCAGACCTTTCAAACTTAAGAGGCAGTGTATTCTAGCATGCAGTATACATCAGGCACACCGCTTGATTCTATGTAAGACCAATGGAAACGTGAATCAAATAGACAGAATAGATTAAGTCGTTCGATTGCCTTATTATAAAGTGTACCGTTTTGATTTTAATTGCACTTGGTGCAAATATTTACTGAACAATATGTATGTACATATAGGTGTTATGTTTTGTACAATAAACCATGCTGTCATTGCTATCAATATTAGCCATTAATTATTTTGAATAATAAATAATTAAATTTAAACATACACCAACTGTTTAAAAATGTGTACATAATATAAAACAAAATTATAATCATTCAAATAATATAAAATGACAAACTGTATGCACATCATATCAACATTATTGTAAAAAAAATAATAATCGAAGGTTTTATATAAATGACTTTATTTGTTCTATGCGTCACTTTAATAAAAATATACAACTACTACAATATCAGTTTGTACATTAACATGTGGGCCTCACTTTTCGTAACAATCGTTCATTCTTACAGAAATAAATATGGAAAAACTATATCAAAAATCATATTCATGGTCAAGTTACTCATATCATCTCTTTGCTGCCACGACGTCGCGCAAGCGCCGCGAGATCACGCATTGCTTTATGGAAGACGTACGCGGTCTGAACACGTGCTCGCTATGGTCATCATCTTCTTCTGTGTCTGGATGATCAAGCGCCGTTACAATTGTATGGGTCGTTTTAAACATATTTTTAACCTATATACTAATATTAAATAACAATTTACAGTGTTTTAAATTTAAAATCACTCATATCATCTCCTTGCTTCCACGACGTCGCGCAAGCGCCGTGAGATCACGCGTTGTTTTCATGGAAGAGGTACGCGGTCTGAACACGAGCTCGCTATGTTCATCATCTTCTTCAGTGTCTGGCTGATCAAGCGCCGTCACGCTGGACGCTGACCGGACAGAATAGTTGTCAATGGCGAACTCTGAACTCTCCGTGGACTGTAGATTGGAGTTTGAGGCGATCTCATGACCTCTGTAACGCCGAGATCTGTGAAGACCTTTGATCGTGTCTTGGATGTCGCGGAACTGACGCTTCAATAGGACGTCGTGTTGACGTAGCAGTATCTATTGTGAATAATGTAGTAAACATCATGATTTTGTTTATTTCCGATTTTTAATTGTGATTAATTTTGAGCTAGGTGTGAGCTTTTGCATATATGTCGCTCGGTGTTTCTACATTGAACGTTCAAAGGCGGAGAAATCATACTTTTTATATAATCCCGTGTCGTATTCGAAAGAATATTTAAAATCTAAATGAAATACATTTAGTTGTAAACAAGAACTTTTGTGGAATTTTATTGTTTGCTTGTCTGGCACTTCAAACTGTGAAGTTGATTTTCACCATCCTCATTAAAAATGACTTTAAAATTCTTGTCAGTACTTTTGTATGAACTGAACTCGGCATATGCTATCTCATGATATATAATGTTTTTAATAAATTTACTAGTGTGTTTTGCTAAGGGAACAGAGTTCGCATATATAATATTGACAATCATGTCAAGTACCTTATCTTTAACGACTGGATTTGATTGTCTTGGTCTTATCTTAACACCAACGACATTCACGTTTAATCTGATTTATTACTTCAATTTCGACCTCTCAGAAATGAAATCACACACTTAATTGACGAAACGTTCTATATCTTAAAAAAAAACATTTACTGTAAATGATTCTTCAAAAGAAATTGAATTTTCAAATACTAGTTACATAAGAAAGGTGTTTGACCGTAAAATTGAAATGTTCTTAATTACTCTCATTTTAGGTATCGAAGGCCGTGTATTCATTCTTAAAGTTTTTATCAAATGTTGACGCGAAATGTGAAATTGTCTTGATGTCCGCAATCCTAAGGATTTTATCAAGTATGAAATGTTCCGTCGTTAGTCATTACGCAAGTAGAAAATGACTCGTTGATTACATTAGGAACACACACTCGGCATATATTATACCGATCATTTGTAAACATATTATCATATGCTACAAATATTAGCACTACTAATTTGTAGCACTGCATTATTGACGTAAAAATTTCTG
This sequence comes from Dreissena polymorpha, assembly GCF_020536995.1. Classification (NCBI taxonomy): domain Eukaryota; kingdom Metazoa; phylum Mollusca; class Bivalvia; order Myida; family Dreissenidae; genus Dreissena; species Dreissena polymorpha. The sequence continues at coordinate 19,986,956 of NC_068358.1, read as the reverse complement.
ATAAATTTTTTGCAAAATGGTATCGGTCAGTTGAATAACCACAGATTCATTTTTTTTTTTTTTGTAATAACTGGACTTTTGTCGAAGAGTCTATCAACAAAGCCTTTCAAACTAAAGGCGATAAAGCAGGTTAATGAAAACTTTGATTACTGATGAATTATAATAGCCTTAGATTGATATACAAATCTAAATGTGATTCTTGTTAACGCAAGTTATGCCGTATTTACGTATGCCGATGTTTTTCTTGTATGTAATAAATTGCAACGTACCAATTCTTGCTTCAGCCACAAAATCGCATATACCGCGTCTTGCGTGCGGTCGCCATTTGTATCACTCGACGTACGCGCAGTCAACGACTTCCGCTTGCCAGTAGGTGTCATCCGTTCCACGAAATTCTCGTATCGTTTAGGTAATTTAACGATTCCTGGTAAACTTCCGTGACGTAGTGGTATGATTCCGTTCTCAATTGACGCCATCTTGTTTCTGTATTGTAATACTGCAAATTAAAGCGCCCATTACATTACAATCATGTCAGATTAATTCGCTTGATTATCAGTTATAACAGTGAAACAATAGTTTAGAGACGTTTTATGTAGAAGAAATTTCAATATGTAATCTGATAACTTTTAAGCTTTCTAAGTCTTTATATATAATCATATTTTAACGTGATATTCATATTATGAATGTTTATATTATCTGTACACAATAAACTATTGATAATTATTAATAGCATGAACAAATAGTATGTCATACTATCTTGTATAGAACTGCATACGGAACTCGAAAGAAGTTAGTTTCCGGTTAAATCGGAGTGGACAAATAATCCCGGTTTTCACTCTTCTTTTCTTATTAGAAATAGTGTCGTTTATCTGACTGATTTTTAAATAAAATGTTGAAGTCCATGTATTTTTGTATATTCGTAACCTGTATATATTGTTGTTTATCTCCGAGTGTCAACGAGTGTTAATGTTCGATACCAATAATTGGCAATTAAGTAAAAGTTGTTCACACATTGCATTCATGTCAGTCCGTGTTCAATATGCCAATCTTTTAATTTCAAAAATGTATTGCAAACGTTACTTTGTAAATATGTAGAATATTACTCGAAATATATAAATCAATCCTTGAAATCATAATCAGTATACAACTACTGAAGTCGACTTTATCTTGGACATACATTTGCATGGCTATCGATTATTAGCAACTAAAACAAATCGATCTCAGCTGTCAGATTAAGAGCAAGATTAATCAAAGTACTATAAGTACTGGTGGAGCGATTTTTCTCAAATTTTGTGGTCGTAAAAACACTATACACCGTTATGCCAACCAATTAACTTTTTTGAATAAAAAATATCGAATTAAGGAAGGGTGACAGTTATATGTATCATATTTCGTGAAGACAACGTTGTCATGAGGTTTCTATACATCATGTAGATTCAATTATTATTCATATATATATATATATATATATATATATATATATATTTATTTATTTATTTATATATATTCAACTAATTTATTTGCTGGCACATCGACACAGAGAAGGTCATATAGCGACTTTATGGGAACAAACAATACATGTTGATAATGTTCTACTGTTAGAACGGACATATACGAGATTGTTTTGATAACTTGGAAAACATTAACGCAAATTAATTAGCTGCTGTGAAAGTGACAACCACAACATGTATTTCGTGTGTAAGGAAAAAGTTCAAAACTGGCATGAAAAGCACGGGCGCATTGTCATATTAACACTTTGTAGCGCACAGAACATTGAGATGTTTACTTTGCCAGTAAAAAATGTAGTGCGTGGTAATAACATTTTGTCGCCGATATCGCGAACGCAGTTGATTTCTTAAAACGAAAGAACATAAATGCCCTGCATCGGTTAAGTGTAGATAGTTCAGTATTGAACCCATATTTCGTCGCTGTATACACCTTCCAGGAGGACTGCGTGTTACTCGGGTGCTAATGCCACAGTGAAAAGACGTTGACATGGATGCAACGCGCTCATCGAAGCTATTTTGTTCGCGAATGCAGAATCTGGATGCAAAGTGGTTAAATGCAGTAACGGACTACGTTCTTCGGTATACGTATATATTATGTTACCTATGGAGCGAATCGCAGAAGGCAATCACCCCAAAAATTAGAATCATACAAATATTTAAAAAAAAGACCCCTCAAAACATACATATTGCATGGACCTTTAGATATTCCTATGTATGACTACATATGTCAAAATAATATCGTGTGCTAGTGATTACCACGTCGTGAAGTATTAAATACTTTAGATATGTTTGAATTTAATTTCAAACCATATTATTTCTTGATTTCGTTTTACAAAAAGATTGAACTTTGATTGGCAAGTGCAAAGGTTCGCAGTTAATATTCTGTAGTATGACCCTTCAAAAGCTTTAAGTAAATGACAGTTGTTGCCGAGATGATATAAAATTCTTTTAACAATCCGGTTTCTGTAATTTTATAATTTTGCAGACGAAACTTAGTATTATTAAAAAGTAATTTTGATAAATAATACAAATGTACAAAGAATAGCATTTTATATTCTGAAATAGAGAGTTTCAAAGTTTATTGTCTACTCCATGACATGTACAATATAATAATACATAAAACAACACAATTTACAAACATGCATGGCCAATCTTATAGATTTGTAAAAGACATTTAAGTGTGTAATATTACAATATACGCTGTCGCCTGAATTCTCATACCACGGACTCATTGTTGTATCGTTTCATCTCACATTAGTCGGGAAGTTGTTTTGAAGTCAGGAATCGCAGTGTTTTACCTCACTTTGGGGCGATTCCAACATGTGGTTTGAGTTTTTTTATGTATGAATTACTGTTTATCCGAGCTGGTATAGAAAAGAAGAACAAACATAAGTTTTGAGCTGGTTCAAATCATCAAATATAATATGGATATAAAGTGCAGTCACACTAGCAATATAAGGTTTGAGCTTAATGCGGCACAAGCCAAGATATTTTTTAAATAATTTTTAAAGTATTTTTTTATGGCACTGAACCACCGCTTATGTAAGAAAGGTGTGTTGTGTCGAGCGCTTTTTGTTCGCCGTCACATGGTTTGGCTATGGGTTCATAAATGGCCACATGCTATATAAATGTTTCACTCCAGTTGGTTGCAGCTGCCGTTTCATCTTGTTAAATTACACGTTGTTTAATACGTTTCTTTCATTGCTTTACCAATAATAATTTTCAAGTTACGTGCGATAGAGGCTAATTTACAGCTTCGTTTAAAATCGTAGTGTTGTCTATATTTTACGTGTGACACTGACCCAGCAACGCTCAGAATAATTTGTTCTTTCATGTACCTGTCAAACCCTGAGCATTGATAGCTACCTTTGTCGGATAACAAATTAGAGCTGTACTCGATACCAGTCACATCTCTGCCAGGAGTTCCATGTTATCTTGTAATTGCACGTTATCATGTCAACCTGTTTATATAACTAGTAAGGTAGCATTGTTTGCATGGGTCATTTGAAACATAAAATCATTAATTACTTAATCAAAATACTTAATTCCAATTTATTTCAGTGTTTTTATATTTAAAACAATTATATCATTTCTTTGCTACCACGTCTTCGCGCCAGCGCCGCGAGATCTCGCGTTGTTTTCATAGACGACGTGCGCGGTCTGAATTCAAGCTCGCCGTGTTCATCATCCTCTTCCGTGTCCGGTTGGTCAAGCGCCGTCACGCTGGACGCTGACCGAACGGAATAGTTGTCCAAGGCAAACTCTGAACTCTCCGTGGACTGGAGACTGGAATTTGAGGTGATCACGTGACCTCTGTAGCGCCGGGATCTGTGTAGACTGTTGATCGTGTCTTGGATGTCGCAGAACTGCCGCTTCAAAAGGACGTCGTGTTGACGTAGAAGTATCTGGGGTGAATAAATAAATAGTGCTGTGCAAATTCTAAATTCTTAATAAATTATATTTATTTATGAACACAAATACAAAATTGAACAAATATATGCGTCTGTGTGCTGTATATTTTTATACACTAAGAGACTTAAAAATCTTCTTCATTTCTTGCGACATAAACCAGCACATTGATGTTCGGTCTCTTTTGTAGGAATAGTGATATTCTAATTCAATCATTTCAAATGATGCATTCAATGGTGCTACTCTTAATTCTCAAATGCACGTTATTTTCTTGATCTAACGTTAACACCAATAAAAGCATGTACTACTTGTTCAATTCAATTACCAAAGAGTTTAATCCTTTCAAAGACCACGTTGAGCTAACAATGAATGAAAGCGTTTAATTTCTTTAACTAAGCCAGTTAATGTTTGCGTTTTCAAAAGACATTCAAACATATTGAATCGTTATGTTTCTCAAAAAGCGAAAATAAAAGTTGTTAACTCAATCTGGTTTAGAAGATTGCACAGGTGTGACCTTAGAGGGAACAACTTAGTAAGTCGTTGTAGTAATTCGTGGTTACGAATAATTTAACTTGTGGAAACGACTCAGTAAATCGTGGGAACAAATTAACTTACTCGGCTAAAAGACATTATCATTCAGAATCAACAATGTTTGTTAATAATTAAAAACAACTTTGTTGTACGTAACGACATTAACCACTCAAAATATTATATTGTTTACCGCTTGTTTCAAAATTACAGGAATTTACGTTTTTAATGCTGTTTAAACTTCAAATTTTAAAAATTTCTTATTATGTCCTTACCACTAGTAAAATACATCGTTCCCACAAATTACTTAATCGTTCAAACGCGTGTGCGATATTGTTCCAACTGGTTACTAAGCCGTTCACACGAGTAAGCGATGTCGTTTTTACAGTTAACAACTTTCTGAGAACGACGAAAATAAAACGTTAATGTAACTTCCACTTTACCTTAAAATAATGTTACTATTATCTCAAAATACATAGCAGCATTAAACACACGAAAAGACGGACATAAAACCAATATCAATTAACCATCATTGAAATAGTATGCTCTCAGTGCGGAATGATTTAATTCATTTTTCTTCATTGCAAGTCTGACTTTCCAGCTAAACATTTAGATATCTTAAACTCTGACAGTTCACAGGTTCTGTAATCTTAATCACAGTCTACAATTTCGTTTCCAACTTACGGTGAAATAGTCGCAGGTAAAAACGCCGTATGGTGCAATATTTTTCCAGTCTAATGTCTACTATAAAATATGGCAAATCTGGTGGAATGAGAAAAACAAGTTTGTCCAATATATACTTATCACTATTCAATACAGTTTGATACTAGATCGATTATATAGTTAAAATTAAACAAACTGAATTTACAGATGATGAGTGCGCTTGAGATCAACATTATGAATATGACTGACAGTGTTTAAGTGACTGAACCTACAATCTATTCAAAGATTGCAAGGCTTTTTCTGAACTCAATAGGTACAATACTAGTAAAACATAA
>NC_068358.1:19921513-19976513 GCF_020536995.1 Dreissena polymorpha | reverse complement strand
GTGAATATGTTTTTTGTCACTGTATGTCAATGACCTGTGAAATGTATCCAATTAATAGTGCAAAAACCAATCAGGACCTATACTAATCAATTATATCCATTATATGATTGAGTCTTTGATTTTTTGGATTCCTTTCACAAATTTTGACTTATTTGACAATATGTGAAACGTGCACACAATTTGTAATGTTTTATTTATTAATGGTAATGAAACATGTTATTTATAGCAGTTAACTCCCCTAGTCAATGACCACCATAGATAGCAATGCAATCTGATTAAAAATAGCCAAGGCTAGTGTTGTGTATTGGGCAAATGTATACAAGTGCAACTTGACACTTGTATCATGTATTTACCACACATAGAAGTCAGTTATGTAATAGACCATTAATTCCACTCCCAACTTTGGCCACTTGCCAAGATACTGACCAGTATCAGATGGGGTTGTGAAACTGTGTAAACAGTGAACACCAGTCCATGTAATACTGGCCTACCACTTGTACTAGTTGATTTGGAGTTAATACAGTAATGCATGTACAAATGAGACACTAAGCTCAAAAGTTAATTATATGTGCCTCTGAAAACTAACCAGAGAAGTGGGTTGAAATTTACAATCTTTACTTGGCATTTGAGGAAATCTGAACTCTCAGGGTTTGGATAGAACATCCCCAAATTAACTTTTCTTTACACTGTTGTTATTTTTGTTCAATACACAAATATTAACCTAACTTTACAAATCCTGTACAGTAAAGGAAACTAAATCTAAGTTGATATTTTAATATGCATGATCCTATTTATGTATTAACATTGTTTTATACATACAAACTGTGTTGCTGTTTTTCAATTAACAAGCAGATTAAAAATTAATTATATTTTTATGTATAATTTGAATTGACAAAATTAAATGCAAGTTGCGTAGCAAGAATTACATGTTTGATTTATTGTCAGTGAATCGTGACATTTTCTCAATGTTTCAGACCACCAGTTTGTCAAAGCTATCAACCGCTTGGATGGTCAAGCTGAATAGAATTGACCCAGCAAATCACAACTGTCCTGTTGCCATATAATATAACATATCATATTACATTGGTTTTTTAATGTTGAATTCTCACGTCATTTCCATAAACATAGTATTTACTGGCACAGAAACAAAGGCTTATACATCATTATGAATGAACATGTGTCAACAATTCAATTTGTAAGTCTCTTTACTGGACAGTGTGAAAACAGAATAAACTAGTGACCTGAAAATCAATAGGGGTCATCTGCGAGTCACGATCAATGTACCTATGAAGTGTCATGATCCTAGGCAAAAGCGTTCTTGAGTTATCATCCGAAAATCATTTTACTATTTCGGGTCACCGTGACCTTGACCTTTGACCTTGTGACCTCAAAATCAATAGGGGTCATCTGCGAGTCTTGATCAATCTACCTATGAAGTGTCATGATCCTAGGCGTATGCGTTCTTGAGTTATCATCCGGAAACCATTTTACTATTTCGGGTCACCGTGACCTTGACCTTTGACCTAGTGACCTCAAAATCAATAGGGGTCATCTGCGAGTCATGATCAATCTACCCATGAAGTTTCATGATCCTAGGCGTATGCATTCTTGAGTTATCATCCGGAAACCATTTTACTATTTCGGGTCACCGTGACCTTGACCTTTGACCTAGTGACCTCAAAATCAACAGCGGTCATCTGCAAGTCATGATCAATCTACCCATGAAGATTCATGATCCTAGGCGTATGCATTCTTGAGTTATCATCCGGAAACCATTTTACTATTTCGGGTCACCGTGACCTTGACCTTTGACCTAGTGACCTCAAAATCAATAGGGGTCATCTGCAAGTAATGATCAATCTACCCATGAAGTTTCATGATCCTAGGCGTATGCGTTCTTGAGTTATCATCCGGAAACCAATTTACTATTTCGGGTCACCGTTCCTGACCTTTGACCTAGTGACCTCAAAATCTATAGGGGTCATCTGCGAGTCATGATCAATCTACCTATGAAGTTTCATGATCCTAGGCATATGCGTTCTTGAGTTACCATACGACAACCACCTGGTGGACGGACCGACATACCGACCGACCGACCGACCGACCGACATGAGCAAAGCAATATACCCCCTCTTCTTCGAAGGGGGGCATGAAAATACATCGGGAATTTATTACGGGTACACTACCCCAAAAGCAACCACATTAATTAATTTATTTAAAAAAATTTCAACACATTTTATCTCGTGATTATTGCATCTACATTCAATATGAATAGTAACAATATTGTTTTGCAATCAGACATCAGAAAAAGGCATCAAAAATACATGTAATGCATCAAACACATATCATAAGTTATTCGTAATAGTATTCATCGATGACTAAGCGTAAAGGTTAGTATAGTAACTACTAAACATTACAATTACATGCAGTAGTTTAGTGTTGTTTAATTAAATAAATTAATTAACATTTATTAAATATACTGGTATTGAACGTCAGTTGAATAAAAACTAAACACGAAACCTCGATATTAAAAAATGCCCGTTGTATTGTTTTGTACTGTATTGTAATACATGTATATCGTGTCCTATCGTATCGTCTCGTTAATGCCGATTGCCGATGGACTAATCTGATACTTAACGTGCCGATCTTTCAGATCTAATTAGATATTAGATACAGTCGGTCCAATCTTGTTAATAGTGCACTCGTTTTTTTAAGGTTTTAAATATTTCTACACTTTAAACGATCGAATGCGTCAACAATAAATCGGGATGATAGTTTTATATCGTTTAATATCTCCTTGTATCGTATTATTTTATGTTCATAATCGTGGCGATTGCAATCGATTCTAGGTCAGATAAAACATCACATTCGGGAACGATTTGTGGCGATCTCAGGATATCAATTAAGGGTAAATTAGTGACTCTTATCGTTAATCATCGATTAAATCGTGAAATATATCGCACCTTCAATCGTATCGTATCGTAACGGAGCAGACTGATTCTTGATAAACGTATGATAACGTCTCACTTTATACGATAATATTCTGTTAACGTATGGGCACCATCACATAGCATCTAAGCCTAAAGTGTCAGCAAAATACCAATATCAGTTACGTGGTGCCAATCGTTCCGATCGTTGCGGATCGCACGAATGTGGGTACCTAGCCTTGCATTATACAGTTACTGTTAACAGTAGAATATGAAGTATTTCACTTTATCAGTGAATCATTTTTGAAGATATTTTTCTTTTATCATTCCGTCCGGTGTAAACGAACATGTTTATTTTGAATTGCGCGAGTTTTAACACTATTACCACGTGTTTTATCCAAGACACGCTTTGTTGAATGCATTATGAATAATTAAACCTCAAATCGAACATTTAAATGCAGATATTCGTTTATACATTTACTTTATAAATTGAAATGCCTAAGTAGTCGATTGAATAAAATTATTGACTATTGATTATTTATATTTTTTTGTTATTATTATGTCCTTACAAAACATCAAACAAAACCGGGATCGACGCATTGTTAAACTGCTGGATTTGCTTTTCATGAAAAAATAATAGCGTTACTATAGTGGAGCCTGGCTTTCCGTATATTTAAATCAAAATAATATCTAAAGCATAACAATTCATTTGAATCGTTCTTTTTTTGTATTTGTATATATGTCTTGTTTAAGGTTGATATCGGATTACATGTACATGTTAATAATTGCGTGACTTCACCACTGGAAAGCAAACTATCTCCGCTTTTTTACAAATATAAAACGATTGCCTCTATATCAATTTTTTGCATAGTATTACAATTAGTAGTACTAGTATTACTGTACTAGTATTAGTAATACTAGTATTCTGCATTCGCAAATATGGAATTGTCAGTCAATGTAATTGAATACCATACAACAATAACAACAACAGCATTTATTAGCTCTTAAAGTATACACTTGCTTTTTAGCCAAATGCATTATACAATTATACATAATACGCAAGTGTACATACGATGTGATTTCAATATTATAATGGAGCAGGTTAATGGTATCGATTATTATATCGACTACAAATAATACCCAAATAACGCATTTCACTTACCTTGCTAATGGGTTTAAATGACGGCAGATTCGCCTCTCTAATCCAAACTTCCATAACACCACTCACAGCGAAATGTCTTAAAGTTGTGATTACATAAAGCCCACGTTAAGCTTCTCTTCACAACTACATAACAGTTTCGTTTAAAAGATTGAGTTCAACTTTGACATCCGTTTACCATTTCCTTTAAAGACCTGTGAAACTATTTTCTTTGTAGTGCAGAGGCCGGATAAAAAATTATGCGGTTAAACACTAAACAAGGGATGTTGTATGTAATGCATTGTGAGATTAAATACTCATTACTAGTATATTTTAATATCTTCACATTACATTCGCTCATAAGTATGTCGACAAACAACACACGTTTCGGAGTTTAAACAACCTTTAAACAACAAAAAGTGTCCAGGAAAAAGTATCCAATCTACGCTAAGTAAAGTTGTTTTTCTTTGAATGATTGTTAATTATATAATATTTAAGAATATGTTTTAGTTGAATACATTAAATCCGCTGAGTTTCGTGATAATAAGTGACATTTAATATTAGCAATTATCCACATTTAAAAAATGTATTAGCGATGTTTATCCCTTGTAATTAACCGTATTAAATCGACAGGGTGTTCACTTATTAGAAGGATATTATCCGTTATCTTGAATTCCATCAGTGATCGTATTTAACAGCTTAATTTCAAACAGACCGTTTACATTTTTTAAATCCGGGATTTTCACTAAAGTTGCATTACAGACAATGTTGACAGTCATTATTAGGGTATGCATTTTGATATTTCAATCAATGCCCTATTTGTATTTAAGGCATGTAAAATATATAAACGACATTGGAAAAATATAAATCATTAGCATTTTTATTAGCATCACATATTGCCAGCGCCATGCAGTTTTTGCTCTGCATTCCTCTAATTGTCACTTTTATCATCAGCAGCACAATCAGTATTTGTATCGTCATTAGCAACGCTATCTTCAGCAATAGTAGTAATATCATCAACAGCGGCAAAATTAATATTATCATAAGCGGCAGTATCGATATAATTTTCAACGACAGCACTATCATACTCTGCAACAGCAGCAGTATTAATATCATTACCATCATTTGAATCAGTATCAATATAATTTGTATCATTAGAAAGCAGTATCAATATCATTATCATCATCTGAAACAGTATCGATATCATCATCATCATCGGAAGCAGTATCATTATCATTAGCATAATGACTACCATCAGAAGCATCATCATCATCAACAGCAGCAGCAGCAGCAGCAGCACATTAATACAAAAATATACGTAATACTCAATAGGAGCAATAACGACGCCAACATTAATAGAAGCATGTGTAGATTATATACAATTCGAACTATAGACATTGCCAATTTGTTTATTTATTACTTTTATTCATGGAAAATTAGCTTCTCAATATATGCTCTTGCCGCCTATGTTTCCCTTGTTGATAATGTGCTGCTGCTTGCAACGCTGGTATTCGGTAAATTGGTTTTAATGACATATTTACACAAATCCGTTGATTGTGTTTATTTAAACTCCTAATCTTATTAAGAGCTTGAAACAGTTTCACTTTAAACGTGTAAGTCAAATGGAAATCAAAGATTAGCCCATACTGTCAGAATGGCGTTAAATGGGCGCTTATCGGTTGTTAATTTTATTTTGAAGAAAGAATTTCAGTGTGGCATTGTAGAATCTAACTTTGGTACCAACTATCAAAGATTTTTTTTCCGAAAAATTTACAAGGTAGTTTTTTTAAACAACATTTTTTTATATAAAATTCGGTTTAAGTATTTTTTAAAAGTCATGTACAATTTATCCTTAAATCAATTTTTAATAAGAAAAAAACATCTCAGCCATATGTTTCAATACTTAAATGAATTGGTATAGTTTATAAAACCGACGTGTCTATATTCGTATTATTTTTTTCTGCGCTGATGAAAAAAGTCGAAACACAAAATATTTCACAGCGACAGCGTGTGTTGAACCTTTGTCAAACTCATGTTATTCTGCTAGAAATTTACCAAGCAAGTGACCACAATACCCTTAAAGTGTCTTTGCAAATGATGTGCAAGGGCTTTGCGGACACAGTGCGACTAACTTGCGTTGGTCGCACACCTGAAATGTACGACTACCGCTCGAATTTTTGTACACGAATGTTGAAAGTACGCCGATCTAGTCTTTTTTCGACGTGAATATAGTCGTATTATTGGAAATAAACAACATAATTATGGCTATATAAATGCTCTTTATCAGCATATACACATGTTTTATACATCAAATGTACATCTACATTTAAATTGAGCACAAATATACTGTTAAAGAAATAGTAATTGTTTTGGGTACGCTAATGTACTGCAGGTCAGCTCAAATAAGACGGCCATGGTGACCTCGAAGTGATCACATATTAAATGCATATAATTATAATAATGATATAATAATAATAATAATAAAAACTTTATTTTCAGAAGGTTGCACATAAAGACAATGACACATTATACATATTATGCAGATGAATCAATACTGTTTTACAATGTGGCCTTCTTAAAATAACATACAATATATAGGTCTATAACAAGTAAAATACTCAAACAATATTTCTTACACCCATACATAACATACATTTTGCCTTTTAGACAGACACACATGAAATATCATTGAATAGAAAATAATATGACATATCATTGATTAGAAAATAAATGTGTTTTATATTGCCTTTTAAAAGCAGAGATAGAGCATGCCATTCTTATTCCAATTGGTATACTGTTACAAATATCCATGCTATGGTATGAAAAAGCTCGTTTCTTATAATCTGTATTCGCTTTGGTATTAACAATATCGTTATGGGTGGCAGATCTTAAGTTATATTTATGATTTCGAGAAAAATGTATTATATCAGATAAATATTCTGGAGTCTGATTGTTGACACATTTATATATAAAGATTGCCGTGTGGTATTTACATCTATTATTAAACGAGAGCCAATTCAGATGTAAAAACAATTCTTTCGATGGTGTTTTATTTGGCTTTTGTATAATGATATTCGCTGCGCGTTTTTGTAAAACACTCACTTGTGTTAAATTGGTTTTGTTAGCATTGCCCCAGATCGTACAACAGTAATCGATAGTGGTTAGAATAAATGAATTATAAAATAATTTCTTCATATCAAAAGTGAGATAATTTGATATTTTTTAGCAGAGTTATTTTACTGCTTATTTTAGAGCATGTTTTATCAATGTGTACTTTCCATTGCAGATGTTTGTCTATATAACGTCCTAAGATATTATGGCTAGTGACAGTTGCAATAGCATTATTATTTATTTTTAGATCAAGGTTGATATTTTTATTTTTTTGTTTCGAGCCAATAAGCATGCATTTTGATTAATTAGGGTTTATCACCATGTTATTGAGGGTGCACCATTTTTGTATGGAATAAATATCATTTTGTGAGTTAGTCTGAATTTTTGAAGGATTGGCCCCTGTAGCATAACGTGTTGAGTCATCAGCATACTAGTCTATGTTTGATTGGTTTAGTAATAACCTAATATCATTTATATAAATTAGAAACAAGAGAGGGCCCAAAATAGAACATTGAGGGACACCACTCTTAATAGAAAGAGGGGTAGATAAATTAGTTCCCAGTTAAACGCATTGTTGTCTTTGACTAAGATAAGAATGAAAAAGGGACAAGGTACCATCCGAAAAGTGATGAAGTTTTAGTTTGTATAACAGAACTTCATGATCTACTTAATCAAAAGCTTTTGTCATGTCAATAAAAACAGAACCAATACAATTACCGTGATATATATCTTTTAACCACTCATCAATGACTCGAATTAGTGCTGTTTGGCAAGAATGATTTTCTCTAAACCCTGACTGATGTTTATTTAACACATTTGTTTTACAAAAGAATTCTTTTAATTCATTTGAATGATGTCTTTCGAATATTTTGGATATAGTTGGCAAAATTGAAATCGGACGATAGTTATTACAGTCCTCTCTGTCTGAGCCTTTATATATTGGTAGAACATATGCTTTTTTTACCAAATCGGGAAAAATTCCTGTACGAATACTATTATTTATTGAGGTAATTGGTACAACAATATGCTCTCCACAGTATTTTATAATATCTGCACCGATCCCGTCGATTCCCGTAGCCTTGTTAACCTTTAAATTGCCAATTATTTTACTTACTTCGAGAGGGGTAATGTAATTTATAGAAAATTCATGCTGTTTTAAAGATTTGTCGAGATATAACTTCAAATAAGCAAAGTTTTCTTCGTGAAATTTCAGCTTATCAACAATATTTGATATGTTTGTAAAATGCTCATTTAAGGCAATTAGGATCCTACTTTTGTCCTCAACATACACACCGTTCACTAAAATTTTATTTGGCAAATTCACTCCGCAGTTTTGATCATTGTCATTATTAGATATCATTTTCATTTTTTTCTAAATATGTGCCGTACTAGTACAATTTTTAACAGCATTGTTGAAATATTCTTTCTTGCTTTTGCTAATTAATGCAGTAGTTTTATTTCGTAACAGTTATAATTGTACCAGTCTTAAATTTTGCGGAAGTGATCTCTATCGCGCATTCTTTTAATAACTTCATTGTTTATCAATTTTGGCATATGTGTGCTTTTTATTTTCTATTGCTTGTAAGGGGCGTGCTTTTCTAAAACGCTATTCAAAATTCTATATAATGATTAACTGGACACATTTGGATCGTGAACAGTTTCAATTAAATTTAGTTGCAAAACCGATAGATCAAATTGGAAATCAGATATTGCAATCTTGTTAAAGCATCTATATCTTATGTTTGAGCGAGTGCCTTGTTTTGGATATTTTATAGTTAATTTTCCTTGTCGTGCATACCGGATAGTGGTCGCTTATAGATATTTGTGGGACATAAGTAGTACTTACTCTGTCAGTTCTATAAGTATATATATGGTCAATTATTGAAGACGATTTACCTGTGACTCTGGTTGGTGTGTTTATCAGTTGCACGAGGCCATGCTTTCATACAGTTTTTGACCACATTTTGCATTCATAGGACTTGCTGTCAGCAATGTATTTAAAATTGAAATCCCCTAACATGTGACACTCAATGTGTAAACCCTGAAACTTATCAAGTAATGCATCAATTTTTTCTATCCATTTTTGCGTCTCATTAGACGATAGGTAAAATTTAACAGAAAGATTTTGTGTTTTTAAAGCATATCTCAATACATACAGATTCAATCCCATCAGGCTCAAAGTCTGGCCTATGTTTAAATGGTACATTGTTACCTTTATAAAGCAAGATTCCGCCATCCTTTTTCGGACTTCTGTCTTTACGAATGTATGTTCAATTTGGAATATTTAAATTTACATCAGACAAATTTTCGTTTTAAAATGTTTCACAAAAACCAATAACATCCACATTACATTTTTCGGAAAACAAAACGTACTTAATTTCATCCAGTTTTGGCAAAACGTGTTGAATATTTAAACTTACGATATGAAGTCCCTTTTTGAAAATTCTATAGGAAGACTCTGCTGAATCATCTTTATCCTCGCAAAAATTTAATCTTTCAGTTGCAATAGGAATTGAGAATGAAACATCATTATTATTGCATGACATATTATGACATTGTTCTGAGTAATCATACACTTTAATATTGGCATCAAAGACACGGTCTATATCACCATATATTAGCACTATTTCGGATTCATGACATATACAAATCTTAAAATTACAATTTTCAAAAACCTCGTTAAGTGCTTTAAATTTGTTGTGTATCAGTACATGTTTGTGTCTGTCTACGCGTTCCTACTGAGCCGAACTCAATCGTCTGCATTCACTAGTGTAGTGATTATTGTAATGACAGTACTCACAATGTCTTTGTTGCTGTCCATAATTACTACTGTTCTGATATCTATATAAATTATTTTTCTTACCATCCCTTCCGTCACGCGAATCGCCATTCCTTGAGCCTCGATCAGATGCGTAACTGCGGAAACCGTTACTTCCTGTTTGCGTCTGATAGCCATCTAGCCCGTCACGTGAGTCGCCATTTCTCAAGCCTTGACCTGGTGCATGACCTTCGTAGCCGAAACTGCCTGTTTATGTCTGAAAACTGCCTCTTCCGTCACGTGAATCGCCATTCCTCGAGCCACGTCCTGATGCATAATTTGTGTAGCCATAACTTACGGTTTGCAACTTGTAGTTACGTGAATCGCCATTTGTCGAACTTCCTCGGTCAGGAGCATAATTAGCGTATCCATTACTTCCGGATTGACTAGAGTGAGGGGTTAACGATTAGCTTGTTGATCTTGTTGCCCGCTTGTCTTCTGTTTAATGATGTGTACGGCTTTGTTTATGTTAGCCACTAGCGTACTGCAGCCTTTAGCTTGCAGAAGTATCCCATCGCTGCCATACAAATGTTTAGCCATGTTACCATTTCCATAAATAAAGGATGTTTACAGTTCAATAGATTTAGCATCTATGTCTTCGCATATTTGTTTAATTATGTCATTCAGTGGAACCACATCTGCATCTCGTATTGGGGCAACTGTGCACAAATATACAGTGCAGTTACTATATCAATTATTAAAGAATGGACATCGCGATCTTGTTTTGACCCCACATGACATTAAAACACGCCTTGATATTTTAAAGATTAACACTCTGAACATGTTTAAAAAATGAGTCATAAATGCGGCTTGTCTACGATTCCACCGTTCATATGTATGTACATGTTTATAAAGGACTTGTGTGTGATGTGTCTTACATAAAATGCACTCGCACCTGAGCAATTATTGCTGAAAAGTGCTTCTTAAGTCAATCAGTTAACTAGGTCTACCATATTTTGCACTATAGGCGTTGTATAATTCTTCTAAAAACAAATATGTTGATATATATTTTACATAAGTTTAATTACATTAACAAAGTGTAAAACATTTTCTTTGATTACTTGTTTACACATGTATACCAATAAATAAACAGAACATCCGATCTTATCGACATATTATTCTTTTTTATTACCCTGTGATATGCTTTACTTATTTACTCATTGAGTATTCATACGCGAGTCATCTCCATAGAAAATATTCCCAAAATATGTTTCAATGACACTAATTTACAAACAACTATTCTTACTTAAGCCGATTACAATGCGTTGATTGTCTTGAAAACAAGTATAGATTATGATGCATTTGAAATATAGTATTAGCTATTGATGCATTTAAGAAGACCTAAAACTGTTTATATAATTAGTTAAATTTTGTTTATTTTCAATCTATATTTACTGCGCATAATTTCATGACAAATTTCAAGTATTCTTTACTATACGAAAATGTTTTGAGATTACTGTAATTCTGATCCAAAAGCTGTGTCCGTCATCCATACGATATCTGCAATAGCAATCCATCGACTTAGCAGTCTTGCGAAATCGTTAATTTACAGCCTCGTTTTGCACTCAAGTGTCCTTTAGTTTTTATGTGTTTGACTGATCGAGTAGCGTTTTCGATAATGTGGGCTGTCGAATGAAACTTTCCGCAATGATAACTGCCTCAGTCAGTAAACAGTTATAGGAGCCAAGCTGCATTGCGTACAGGTGCATGCTCCTTTGTAATTACACTATATCATATCAACATGTTCGTTGACTCTTAAGGATTCACTGTTTTTAACAGTTGTCTATACTTTTAATACTTTTGAAACCTATTAAAAACTATGTATGGCAATGCATGATATTATATATGCTTGGTTTATATAACTTATATCAACTCTTTGCTGCCACGTCGTCGAGCCAGCGCTGCGAGATCTCGCGTTGTTTTCATGGAAGACGTACGCGGTCTGAATTCAAGCTCGCAGTGAATATCTTCGTCTGTGTCCGGCTGGTCAAGCGCCGTAACGCTGGACGCTGATCGGACGGAATAGTTGTCCAACGCGAACTCTGAACTCTCCGTGGATTGGAGACTGGAATTTGAGGTGGTCACGTGACCTCTGTAGCGCCGCGATCTGTGTAGATCTTTGATCGTGTCTTGGATGTCGCTGAACTGGCGCTTCAATAGGATATCGTGTTGACGTAGCAGTATCTGTTGTAAATAAGAAAATCGATCTCTTTATAGGGTGGTGCGGTAGTGTTTCCATACCATGTCACCATAAAATATGCTTTAACACTATAAATGATGCTATGCATAGCTTCTTTTTTTAGAGACATCCCAGGACACTTTATTGATATCAAACCTTCTGTAAAAGATTTTCAATTATCTGTATGCAGTCCGCAAAGGCTTATAAGGGACGACAATTGCAGCTTTTATGATATTTTTCGTTTGAATGAAGTCTTTTCTTGGAGAAAATCCAGTTTATGCGAAACGTGTCATTGCTAATTAGCCTGCGGACTGCACAGGCTTATCCAGGACGATATTATACGCACTTGCATAAAGACCCGTTTTTCAAGAGCGCGGTTAAAATTAAAAGTCCTATTCAGTAATTTCAAATGAATCATTGGAGAGTAATACTGATTAGTTCTATGATCACCGTAATGTATTGATTTTCTTTCTGTCACTTTAACATCATTTACCACGTACTATCTTTTAAATGAATGACCTAATAGTGAAATTCTTATAGAGATCTCTACATACAACAATACATGAAAAACATTTATTTTCTTTAACTGAAACATTTGCTATTATAAAGACCAAATGAAAGTTAAACAAAGGTGTTAGTTGAAACTTGTTTGTCATTGTAAGTTTCTCTTTTTTTACTCGCAGATTAAAAATAAAAATCCGTGTATTAATTGTTGTTAATAATAATTACATAAGATTGGGACCACCCATATCAATTAATAATAAGGGTTAATAATTAGGAACCGACACAGATCTATGAAGAAACTTGCATTGATACGAATAAATTTTTACAATAAAATAAAAAAAAGCAAGATAAAAACAACAACAACCAAAAAAAACAAAAAGACAGTGATAGCGAGTATGTGTTTCTCCCGATAGTTACAGTTATAAAGAATTGCATAATCTATATTCAGCGGGTTAGTATGTATTTCTGCTCAAAATGTTTAACTGTATATAAAGCCTGTACAGGTGTTTAACGTAAATAACTGCATTAACGATAGCTATATCGTTTCTTAAATCAAAAGTTACCTACCAACTCTTGTTTCACCCACAATATCGCCTGCACCAAATCTTGTATGCGGTCGCCATTTTCATCACTCGGTGCAGGCGCAATCAACGACCTTCGCTTGCCAGTATTTGACATATGCTCCACACAATGCTCGTATCGCTTGGGTAATTTAATGATTCCATGAAGACTTCCGTGACGTAATGGTATGATTCGATTTTGCATTGACATCATCATTTACACGGGTTCCATCATCGATTATAAATTCTGTAAATGAAAGCGGCCTTAACAGTTAATAGAAAGCATATGTTTTATTCGGTTTCTAACGGCAATCACAAGAATCGTTAAACGTTTTACAAAAAAATGTATCCACTGGTTTGCTTTCTTAATCCATAAAGCTTTACACTCCACGGTCCTCTCCAAAAAACAAGCTTGTAAATAGGTCGTTAACATTTACAGAAAATGAAGCAAGTAATGATTAAAACTGTATAAATTACAATTTCTGTTTGACACACGCATTCGCTGTTGTTCTTAGCTCTGGAAACAACTAGGTGGTTAACATTTCATTCAAAGTGGCATACGCTGTTAGAGTTTCTCCTTATCGCACTTTTATTATATGAACTTCCGGGCAACAACCAATAGCGCTTTTCAATCTCTGACAACGCGCGAAGATATGTGAAACGTTACATTGATGAATGAAACTGATTAACTTATAAACAACCAAGTTTGTTCTGAAACTGACACAGTGATCTATTCATATTTTTTCTCGTCTTCTGGCTGGTAATAAAGGACTCGTTGTAAGTACTTTTTCCGAAGAATGCAAGTAATTAACGAGGATAAGGGGTCTTAGGTTTTGTCATCGTTTAAATATTCGAATTTTGAATGGTATAGAACCAATATTGAATGGTGTCTTACGGTCGGGAAGATAAATATTTTTACCAATAAAAACTGGTTGGTTAAGGCTCAGCCTCGCGTCAAGGCACGATCAAAAGTGCTCGAGATCACATTGTACAGATTGCAACCCCTATGTAATTTAATATAACAACAATACATTTTTAACTAAAATAAATATAAACGCAAAATTGTACACATACAGACTTCCATAACCATATCCTTTCTTAAGGGACATTCTAAGCTGAATTGGTTTAAGCCATAAAAAACATGTCATGCGGTATGTAAGAAAAAAATCGCAATTGTTCACCTGTTTGCTGTCGTTTAAAGTAGGTTTAACCCGCTCCATTGCCATGTTTTATTGAGATGTTTAATTATACAATATTTTAGTGATATAGCTGATAACAAATGTGCTTATCCTATCATTATCTCCAAAATATTATTCCAGAACAACTGTCGTCTAAACTGTAAAGCATGCCTGCCAAATATGTTGTTGATGAGAGAGTATAGCTCCTACATGACTCAATCATTAAATGAGTCGCGTTCTGAGAATATTAATATTTGAATTTTCTTGGTGAACATTATCTTAGAAATAATTAATAACGGTCTGCGTAATTCAAAAGGGCTCCATAGAGGAAACTTGTTTGACCTAATAATTACGGCATATAACTCGTTGTATATAATAAGACAATAGTTAATGCGTTCTGAGATAAAAGTCATTTTATAATGTAGGCATGTTTATTTGTTCCTTTTTTATTTAAATTTTATTCTTAGTATTCCATTTATCGATATGTTTGATAAGGTTAATAGCACAGCATGACAGTGCAGTTTGTTACATTTACTTCAACTGTCATTTCCCCTAAGCAACCTTACTTAAAAAATGTTAGCATAACTAAGTTTAGATCTGATCTTTGTAGATTGAGGGTTCCATCCCATAGATTAAAAGTAGAATCAGGCCGATGGCACAAACCTGAAGCCATACCATTTCAAGATAGAAAATGTCAACATTGCAATGTTCTTGAGGATGAATACCATTTTTTATTACAATGTTCTTTATGTGATGATATTAGAAAATTGTATATAAATAAATATTACTGGAAAAGACCAAACATGATCAAATTTATTGAAATAATGCAATCGGATAATATAAGTACCAACAGAAACTTAGCTATGTATTTACATAAAGCATTTAGTCAAAGAAACCTGTATAAATGTTATTATGATTAATTGTATATAATGCATTACCCAAACTTGACTTCTAGCTCTCCAGTAGATTCGTCTTTGTTGTTTTTGATGTTATCGTTTATAGCATTGATTGTCAAATAGATTCTAAATGTTGTAATCCAAAAATAATGTGTCCTAGACCTTTTCATGTATTGACACTTTATTTAAAAACTTATGGAATTCAATACTGATCACATGTCATGCCTTTATATATGTTACTATGTTTTGATCATGTATACTCATGGACTGTTTGTCTATTGTATATATTGAATAAACCAATATCTTTTTTCGCGTTATATTACATTTGATAATCTTAATAAAAATGTTTTTATCAAATGCATTTATGAAAAAACACCTAGCAATAAAAGCAAAATGATAGCAAACTATGTTTCTAAAATAATTGTACGCGCTATACGTTTAATCTTACATCTTCTGATAGACCGGGAAACAAACGATTCAAACGCTAAGATGTGCATAAAATAAAATAATATACCTACAAAAAACAAACGCAGCACGCATCTTTGTAGATCTGCTGATAACATTGTGATTTATTCTACTATCGTTTGAGAATAGACGGCGGGTTATCACGTCAAGAAGAAGCATATATATATATATATATATGTGTTGCCATAGCAACCAGAATTCTTGACGTAGGAACGAAATGAAATGACGTGCATATTCTCCATATTGCCATCTATCCATGTTTCAAGTTTCATGAAAAAATATGAATAACTTTTAAAGTTAAAGCAAGATCCAGAAAAGTGTGACGGACTGACAGACTGACAGACAGACTGACAGACTGACAGACTGACAGACTGACAGACTGACAGACTGACAGACTGACTGACACACATAAGTCCCATCCGGTTTCACCGGTAGGAAACAATAAAGGTTGAACAGTGACACCAAACACATTATTTTTGTGTGTTATCCATTTCCAACCGACCCACCGAAATTACCGCGACCCACATTATTTTTGGGGGTTATAATGCGGTTAAAATATATCTTCTAGTTGGATTATCAAATGGTAACGTCATGATTGCGATTTTACATTTTTACCGATGCATGAATAAAAGTAAAGCAACAGCGTAAAAACAAGGTCGAATAAGCCAGTTGCATGTGGAAAAGAACGACATACGCTATTTTTTGCAAACGGAAACACTTGATTGACGTACTAGTTTTTGCAAAAAGTGATTTTTATTTGTGAGCGTTAGCTCACAAATAATGTAGAGGCAATTTTGCAAATCATATGGGCTTAACCACGCTAGCAACCGTAACCCGTGACTGCCTGTGTGGATAACTGCAGTAAAATTAAGCAGACGACGAATGCTAAAAGCGTCTGCTCTACCCACCGCATCTGCCTGTTTATAGTTCCCACTGGTACACTACATAGTGTGTATGTATTCAAAGGTATTTAAAAGCTTGTAAGACAACGTTGGCCAGTCTAGTGTTTATCATTCAAATCTATATATTGGCTGCTTTCAGGGAAAACGGGGCTTAATGCATGTCAAATAAGATTAGCCTGTGCACACTGATTAGCTGTATCAATGATTTGGAAAAAAAACACATCTCGACCTGTGCTTTAAGACACACTCTTTATAAACTTGAATTGGTTGTGGTCATTTCAAACTTGCGATATAAAAAGCTTTAACATAATTTTGAAAACTGAGTTGCGTCTACGATTATACAACAGCAAACAAATTTAGTGCCTTCAGCGCTTTGATTAAATATCCGGATCGACATTGTTAATAACAAAATCTGGCAAGTGAGCACATGTTTTGAACTGGGTCGTGGGGATATATGTCTCTGTCTCGGTGGCAAAATTCAAAAAAGTTTGCGAGCACTATAAGAACGCATTTATAGACCTCCCGACGGGTGATCTGCATTTAAACAAGCGACCGTGGGAATACCAGCATCGTGTTTGTTTATGTTAATGTTTTGTTTGTAACAAAAACCGACTCAACGCATAAGGTCATGCCAATTCGTATGTAAGTGAAGAATCAAACTGACAGAGGCAAGTACGATTCAATCGTTTTACATAGATTCCCGAACATCAGAAGGACTGCTGTCAGATGTGAGTATTAGTCGGTCGACGACTTGACATACGCAATCTGAAAAAGTTAGTATTAAGGCAGTTCTATTTCGTGATTGTAAAGCCAAACAAGCTTGATTGGAGCACTGTTCTTTCAAATATTTTTTAATGGCAGGGAATACCCCTCGCATAAACAAAAACTAAACAGTGATAATACGGATATGTTCGTGTATTGTTTTGTTTCTGACTACTTGGCACATTTATGTTTCTTGTTAAACAGAAGGCCTTATAAACAACTTAAATAAATTACATATGATGTTCCAACTCAACAAAATAAAAACCTGAAATCGTGATATTGTATTGTATTATATTTTATTGATATGCAATTCATTGCTTTACGTTGCGTTGTATATACTGTCATTGCATAGTTTTGACTATGCTGTACATCGTATACAGTGTTACAGAATCAATGTTCAAATTGTTGTCACAAATAGTCATTGTAATCAGTATAATGCCATCCGAGATAAACATTCAACTGTATCTAGCAATGTTCCAATTTGAACATATTTGTCCAAAGCTTAAAAGCAACTCACGCTTATTTGATTGCATTACCATTATCTATGAATACTGTAAGCGCAAAATGGATGTTAACATGGAGATGTACGTTTATATGTTCATTTCAGACATGTTAATAACGAAAGCGGTAAAGTGAATAAAATGAGCAGTGCGTTTAGTATCTCAAAACATCATAACACACGCGATTGTTTCACTGTAAACTGCCGGTGCTGCTTTTCAATCAAAACTGCATAAGTTTTAAATTTCAGACTACCCTTTCAAAACGTTATATATACTTTAATTATTTGCTGTATATGTAAATAAAAACAATTATAGTATTTAAACGTCCAACTGAATGGTTTAAATTTCATACATATTTTTGTAAATTGTGATAAACGATTATAATTATGTTTAACATGTGTCGATTTCACAAGTCTTACTTAACAAATATTACAATTTATTACATTGTTTACATTCTGCATACGAAAAGATAACATAAACATTAAATGGGTTTCAGTATTATATATCCGATTCGATGAATATATAAGATTACAGAGCAGTGAAAAAAAGACTGGTAAATTGGAAATACAGGTACGTGAGACTTTTGCACAAACAAAAGCGTGAATTCGCTGCAAAAATGCAAGTTCATTATCATACATATAATTTATTATAAGCTTGTATATTTCGATTAGGCCACGTCGAAAACACCCAAGTAATGCGCTTCACTTACCATGAAAATGTACTTAAGCTGTCGCTCCTCGCTTATCCGAATTTAAATCCCACTCATCACCGACATGTAATCACAGTAGTGATTACAAAAATCCAATTTTAATTCTGCATACAGGCGTGGTAAAGATTCTTACAGCTTCGTTTGACACATAGAGTTGTTCCATTTTGATACCCAGTCGGGATTTATTTTAAAGACCTACGAGACTTTTGCATTTGTAATGCACAGGCCAAAGAAATTAAATTGTGCGGTAAACTGCATGGGATGTTGTGATCAAGAATGCATCGTTTGATCGAATGTAAAATATCTTTTTTTCTAGTTTGATAACCGCTGATATCAAAAGACGGATGGTATCATTCATTAAACTTATAAATAAACTAAAGACTAAACAACAAAGGAGAATATATTTCTTTGCTGTCCATGTATTACCGTGAATTATTTTGCTCAGTAAAGGGAGAAAATGCATATTTAAACTACCGAAGATGTACATGTACGGTGGAAGTGTGTTTAAAAAAAAGAATACTCATATGTAAAACTTGTCTTCTCTTTTTATTTTGAAATGTCAACGGCATCGATTTGGAAAGGTGACCTGGAAAACTGAACACTTTGAAACAAAGTACTCAGGATTTAAAAAAACATATTTCTACCAAGCTAACCAGCTTCAATAGCTGCTTTGTTTGTTCGATACCCACCAGACATTTTCTGATAGTTAGATTGCCCATAGACACTGATCAAATATCATAATTAACTGATAAGTCATTTTACGCTTTCAGTATTTTTAAAATTCAATTATGAGTGTTGATAAGTATTTGTAACTCGGAACGGGTTTTTAAGACGTACTTCTATTTTGAATTGTATGTTTATTATGGGAAATAATGAACAATGACACGGCATGCATCAACACTATATTCTATATTGTCTGGTAAGTGATAGATAAAGGAAAAATTTTCCCCGATAATTTTCAAGAGTTCAATTCTTAGAATTAAATAAAATGTTTGTCTTTAAATATCTTGTCTAATATGTCATTAATGCACATGTTTTATTTAAAATTAAGAAAGTATAACCCCTCTATATATGACATAATAAATAAAATTTAATGTGTACTGTTATGCACAAATAAAACAAAATGTAGTAGATACGTTTATTCCTTTTCATTAACATCATTTTGATGAAGGAGCAAAATGTAACTTAAACACTTTTAGATCAAGTTATAATGCCAGATATATAAGTTTTTTTCATATACATGTTCAATGTGTTGTTAATAAAACAACGCTGTTTGGAATATCATAAATCAAAAGCAATACTCTAGACTGAGTTCCATTTGAGTGTGTGGCATTAAATCTTATTACTCAATATAAACACAAGTAAACATCAGACGTCAGAATTGTTAAGGTTAACAATGATCAAGAAGACTTCTCCGGGGAAAAAATCCACCTTGCTTTGTTTTCCACGTAAAACTTCATGTCGATTTCGATTTCTTTTATTAATGTAATCATCAAGATTAAATATTATGTCAGATTAAGTTTAATTATCAATTCGGTCGTGACGCACGTTTCTTAGTTAGATTGCAGAACAGAACAGAACTTTCAATTAAGAAATCAAATTTAGAGAATACGTATTGCAGAGATATTGCGAAATAGGCGATGAAAACGGTTACCGTATAAAATAAGCAGAATATGTTTTAACTCATTATAATAAAAAAAACATCACTGTAGACCTACTCGAATGTATCATAGGCAACATTTTGCTTTTTGTTGTATATTTCACCATTGTTCGATTTCCTCTGCTTCTAAGTACTAATTTCAGCAGCATTATCGATATCATATTCCGCATCAACAGACACAGAAGCAGCAACTTTGCAGAATAATAATGACCAACACCACAACGAGCATCAACATAATCAGCACTATCAGAATGCAAATAAGCGGTGCTCTGTGAAAAGGGGGTTTAAGGTATGTGCTTTAAGTGTCGTCCCAGATTAGCCTGTGCTGTCCGCACCGGCTAATCAGGGGCGACACTTTCCGCTTTTATGATATTTTCTGTTTCAAGAAAGTCTCTTATTAGCAAAAATCCAGTTTATGCGGAAAGTGTCGTCGCTGATTAGCCAGTGCGGACTGCACAGGCTAATCTTGGACGACACTTTACGCACATGCATTAAACCCCCTTTTCACAGAGCACGGCTCAAATATAAGTTTAAAAAATAGCGTCATTAATAAGCAGCATTTGTTTTAAAGTAAATAAAACAATGGCAAATATCGTTATTTTCTAGTTTCATTTTTGGATAATAAATACTTATTATTGTTCTCTTGGTCTTATTACTGAATAGTTCATAACGGCGGTGGTATTTAGTCAACTGATAACTGGATTTAAATGAGAAAGGTACACGGCTCATAAATTGTGTTTATTTAAACACTGATATCTTTGATACAGTTTCACTTTTAACTTTTAAGTCAACTACAAGTCGGAAATAATCGCAATAATGTCAAAAAGGCGTTTAACGAGCGTCTTTCAAGTTCTTAATGTTATTTTTATTTTGAATGTACCAAAATGTTGAAAAATGTTATGCATTATAGCGGCTCACTTTGTCGCATTTGGTTTGGGAATTTTAAATATAGCTTATTCTTATCCGCGCTGACTTTTTAAAGAGAAAAGAAAAACGAAACAAGTAATTTAGCGGATTGTAATAGTAATTGTCTTGAATATCTTAAGCAAGAATGCCAATGCTCTCGAGTGCGTGCTCTTTGTAAATGTTGTGCGATATGTTAATTGTTACACTACATGTTGCATTATGTCATATACTACGAACGATGAGTCATTGCACCTAAACATATGCGCAGAATAAAACACGTCGGCGTATTAATAACTTATATTCACATTAACATTGCATGAACATCCGGACAACACCAGGTGGCTCTTTCAGATCCCCTACAACACACTAAAAGCCATGTGAAACTGTACGACATTTTATCGTGGAAAAAAATGGACTTGCCATAGAAGCAATGTCATAATACAATCACGTGTGCCATGAAATCGGCTCAGTCATGTCCTTTAAATCATTCTCCTCTGCTGGTATGCAGGTTAGTTAAAGTGTACAAAACGTTTATAGAGATTTGCTGGTAATTTTAGCGAAGATCGGTTCTTGTTGCCATTTTATAAGCGAATGTACATACCATGTATATCTTATATGGTGTATTCGCCAGCTGGTAAACATAAATCAATGTATGTATGAGCGGCGCTTTGTGAAGTTACTGTCACATATGAATTCAAAGGAAACCCTGTTTGCGAAACATAACGAAACAGATGGACTTCCTTGGAACCAATTCAATGAAACATTTGCGTAGCAGAAAACACTATGCGAGTGTTTCTTGATGAACACTTACACACGCATGACTTTGAATTACTTCAATATTCAACAGCCAGTATCAAAATATAAAAGAACTGTTCTGTTGTTTGGTGTTTTATTATGGGATACCAAAGGGGTCGAAACTTTAACTTCTGCTCGAGCAGAAAAAAATGCTGCTCGAGCAGCAATTAAATGCTGCTCGACCAGCAAAATACTGCTCGACCAGCAAATTTACTGCTCGACCAGCATTTTTTCTGCTCGAGCAGAAAAATCCTGCTCGACCAGCATTTATTTTTAGATTATGGCATTAGCCAATCAGAACTCTTGTTATATTTGCCATTTGGTGCAAAACTGGTTTGTTTGGAAAAAATGGCTGCCGCCGTGATGGTGCCTTTTTCACATCTTCTGCAAGTTTATGTGACGATCTGTTTAAAGTTTAACATTGACACGCGGTAAGTGCTTTATATTTTGGCTGCAAACTAGTCGATCAAAAAATTGTTGCCATTCGCTTAATGAGAAAATCGATCATAAATGTCTAACGGCTGTTAAAACTTTTGCGAAAATCACGACGATGACTGATAAGAATTGGTCAATGGGTGGGTTCTCTGTTTCTATCGATTTACTTTCTTAATGATGTTTAATTATTGCTTCCGACACAGGTGCCGATTGCCTGTGATTGTGCCTTTCTGGTTAACATTGTTTACGTTTCTCGTTCTCCCCATATATGTATATCTGCTGTCCTAACTTTTACAATTATCCAAAATATCATGTCTGTTAACCAGTTCTCAGTGCCCCAGATAAGCTGCGTATCTGCGTCTTTCACCCTATTAAAATATTTAAAAATGCAAAGAAAAACAATATCATGAGTATTGAAAAGGCAACCAATTTGACTTTTACGCAAATTCATCAAATTAACGATACAAAACTTCGATTAAAAATGCTATGCTCATTTTAGGTATTTTCTCTTTGGAATTATTATCATAACGCGGTGACGCTTACACTCAGTAAGCTTAGCAAACGGTCATAGTTATTCAAACGCTATGCGTTTTCAATCTGACCTAATTCGTCGCTCATTGTGCATGTATTTGTAAAGCGTCTGTAGTTTCAGTTTCTATTACGATGCGAAATAAAAATAGCTAAGAGAGGTCGAAAGACGTCCGAGATTGTTGCGCCAAAATATCAGCCGATCGCAAACTTTTTCGAATCAAGAAAGCAAGAGCCAATAAGTGCCGAATCATTCGTGTTATCGATTTTGTTAGAAACTGTGCATACAGCATTTGAGTTGACATCCAAAAAACATGATGGAAAGTCTGTGACTTAACAAATCTGTCAAAAGTATAAAAAGGCATGTCATTGGTTAGAAATTCTCGACATTTTTTAAAGTTTATATCATGGACAGTTTCAAGGATAAAAGATGTTACAAAACATCAGTTTATTAAAATGTATGATGATAGTTTACAGTTCTATTGAATCAATACAAGAGTGCAGCGTCAACGGAAGTAAATCAGCAATTATTTAAAGGTATGCATTTTTATTACTCATTTCACTCTATATGAAGAATGGAATCACCCTATTTTTTAAAATCAATGGTTGAAAACCCAATTTTCCCAAATAATTATCTGGGGCACTGAGTTCTCGAGGACTTTTCTCAATTTCAATGTAAATTATTTTTCACCGAGGCCTATTAGCTTGTTCAAAGCTAACAACAGGTAAAATGTGAGTTGTGTCTGAATTACAAGTTGTTTAATTTTTCATATTGAAATGTTTACAATTTACTATTTATTGAATAACTTGGCAGTGCATAATTAAGTTCTGGGATGTTATTTTCAGCTCTGAACTGCGAAAAAAATGCATAATAATTACATTGGTGGCACTATACTGTAATGAGTTACCTTTCATCTGTCCTTCCATTATAATGTCCCTAAAGCAGACTTCCCAAACTCTGCAGAAAGAGATTAGGCATTGTATTACACACTCATTTTAACCATGGCATGCTATTGTACAACATGTCTTGACGGAAATAATTTCGCTAAAAAATATTTGCAGGAAATAATTTTTCCATGGCGAATCGTTTGTATCTTTTTATCTTTATTCTGAAATGCCCCTCTTAAGAATAATGTCATGTATAGCTGGTTTAGAATTAAGGATGATGATATGTCCTAACAGGATTTTGTCATGTCATTTACTGTACTTTTTAACCTACATGTTTTTGAATATTCAGTCCCCATGTAACTACGCCCATATGTTGTGGACATTTTCATACAAGAATACAAACAGGAATATGTATTGGAGTTTGCTGTTTAAATTTACAGTCAATCGGAGGGTAACAGGTTTGTTTTTAACCAGAAGTGAGGAACTAAACGCAATTTGCAGGGAAAAAAATATCTCTTTATACCACTTAAGTATATTTGCATCACAGGAGCTCTGGTGTCGTGAGGTTGAGGAAACTAGTGTTGAATCTAAAACATTTAGCATCATGGACTCAAAAGTGAGAAGCCAAGTCAGACACCGCAAAATGTAAAATAATCTGTCAGA
This sequence comes from Dreissena polymorpha, assembly GCF_020536995.1. Taxonomy (NCBI): domain Eukaryota; kingdom Metazoa; phylum Mollusca; class Bivalvia; order Myida; family Dreissenidae; genus Dreissena; species Dreissena polymorpha. The sequence goes on along the minus strand of NC_068358.1, from coordinate 19,951,989 downwards.
TGTTTGGTCTGACAGGCTACGAAATTCTGTCAGACTGAAGGATAATTTCTGGATTCCACTTATTAGCATACCTGATAATAGCATATTTCTGTAATTAGCATATAGCAGTGCTCCAGATAACATGTGTAAAGGCGTAAAAACAAATAAAATTTCTTAAATAACGATTTAGATTTAAAATCTTTGCATAAAGTTACGCATTGAAAAAATAAAACACGAATTCGACATTTTCGAACGTGCGTAAAACTTCCAGTAGCAAATTATATATGGTAAACATTTCATCCCGGTTCTGACAAGTCAAGGCGCTCAATTAAAACTACAGCTTTAAGTCAACGTCTCTTTGCTGTTAGGAAGGGCCACACTTAAGAACGGTCGAAAGGCCAAACAGTCTCGATTCTGTTCTCCTGGTATTACAGGCGAGTCATTACTGTTTATTGTACCTTTTTAATTACACTTATCGTAATTTTTATTCACAAGTAATAAACAATATACCTATTCAAAATGTCATTAAAATTAAATGTTAAATATATATTTTTGATATGACTTTAACGGCGCCCAAAATGCCATTATGACCTAAGCCGAATTGACAGTTACTGTTTTAAATAAAAATCAAAATGGCCAACCAAAGCGGTGTATCGAAGCGTGGAAGGCAAAAAAAGCAAGATGAGCAAGATAGATGTGGGGTCTTTTGAGCCAGAAAATCTGTCCGATTATGGGAAAGCAAGAAACAGAAAAGAAAGCCAGGCTTTTCCAAGACTATAAACCAAAATGTTGGATTGTTGATGTGTCAAAAACAATGCATAAAAATTATTTGGTAATATAGTGTTAAGAATTAATTTTATAAATAGGGGGTAAAATAAGAATTAATTTTTGAAATAGGGAGTAAATAAGAATTTGACCAAATTTTTATCTGGAGCTCTGATATAGAATGTTGAAGCACAGATTAATTCTTAAATTTCAATGTATTTTTCTTCTATTAATAGCATAATTTTTAACCCCAATATTCAGAATTCACTTAAAGTCTTTATAGCATAGAACATTCTCAGAATGCCAAGAAAATATGCTTTAAATCTGCAAAAATATGCTCAAATGCAAATACCTTAGAATACAATTCCATTTGATAAATAGTTATCTTAAACATCAATCATATACAATGTTGAATTTAAATTTCACTTTGACGATCAATTATTAACAGATTTGACTTATTGTATGCCCCCAGTTGCTATATTTATGCTAAAATGTGTGTTCCTGTTAATAGCATATTCCTGTTATTAGCATAATTTTTGCTGACATGGTATGCTAAGAACAGGAATCCACTGTAGCAACATATTAATCAAGAATTATGGTTTGAATCCGTGAACTATTATTTTTTATGGTGAAAGAAAATCTCCATGGCGCGTTTTCAAAAATTCCTAATCAAGCTTGGTAAAAGAACACACAGAATAGCAAATTTATTACAGCGCTAACTTCCGGGTAAAAATGATTGATTTTTTTTATATTCCTTAAAGACAAGTGCCGCATCATATCCTATGGGTGATTTAAAAAATAATGAAGCCTAAATAAAACATGCATTTATTTTCTTACCATTACAGGGGTTTTTATCTGATTTTGGGGAAAGGGCCTGGCCTTTTTTTTAGGGGAAAAAAATCGCGCGAAACGCCAGATTTTTTGGGGAAAAATCACACGAAACGCCGGATTTTGGGCAAAATAAGGAAAGTCTTAAATAATCAATAAAGCATATTTTACTTTTTTTAAAACAAATTCAAGGAAACAGAAAATTTAATTATGCAATATTTTTCTTTTTTCTACACTGGATCAGATTAACTTATATATTGAAAGGTTAAAAAAAAAAAAAATTTTTTTTTGGAGGGGAAAATGAAATCTAGGGGAAAATTTACCAGCTGAGGGGAACAAAAAATCGGAGGGGAAAGGGCCGATGATCGGCGGGTCACAAAGAAGGGGAAAAAAACCTGCATTAAGCATGTTTTGAGTTCTTTTTCTATCTTACAGAAGTGTTTCCATGTGATTAACTTAAATGTGAAAATTCTTCTCAATAACTTGCTTCATTTACAAAATATATTGAAAAATATCCTTAAAAGTGTACTGGTTTTGCGTGACATTTTATGTAAAAGGCAATTTTCAATTCTATACTTCAATAAAACTTTCAGAAATATTAGGTATTGCCATCATTAAATGAATATAAAAATGCATATGCTTTAAGAAAAATAAAACAATGCTTCTAACTTAGGTTGATATCTCTTGTAGCAAGTGTTCAAAGCAATGATGTTTTTGTCAATTTTGTGCCACAATTTTCAACTCTCTTCACGTATATTAAGAGGTGGCATCATAAAGTGCTTCAATATTTATAGGCAAAAAGTGTCCCAAGTGTACATTTTGCAAGAAAGTTATTTTAAATTTTTCATAAGATAGAATTTTCAATGTTTTACATCATTTTCTTCAAACCATTAATGTTTATCACTAGATGTACTGAAAATTTGATGCCAAAACCTTGTGAACTTTTTTTGCAAGACAAATATCGCATTGTCCCAAGTGTACGAAATTTTTATCACGTTTGATAAACAGGTGATAGCTTTTAAAAAATAAACAAAGGCACCAATTTTCTGGAAAGAAGTACACAGAAGGGTGTAATCTCCAACAGAAAAAGGTGGTTTCTTCACTCTGGGGGTGAACTACTCTTATTATATGGGTATGTCTCCATATTTTGTCTTCAGAAGAAAAATATAAGCATATAAATGATAATGTGTGGGAACTTGGGAAGTATATTTGACTTTACCATAACATTATTACAAAAATGCATTTCCTCTTCTCAAATTAATGTCAATTTTAATCAAAATGTTTCTCCAATAATCTTCAATGTTAGCCTGAAGTTGGTTAACAAATGTTGTAAATGTACACTTGGGACACAAAATAAATGTTTTTCTTATAAACCTCCAGAAAGTGAAAACAAACTTACATTATAGCAGAATTAATGATTAAATTTCGATTTAATAAAGCATTCAAAAGCAACTGAAAAAAAAGCCAAAATAAAAGTTGAACATGGTCAAATGTCAAATATGATTGATGACAAAGTCTTTCAGACACTTATAATTAAACCACGCAGACTGTCACCCTTGTGGTACAATTCCTACACATCTAAACTAAAAACCATGTTAAAACCTTCGATAAACAAAGGTACAGCACTTATTATTATTTCATTCATTTTTAATGACACATTACCTAAATATATAGAGGATATATTGTATTACAGAGGAAGGTCAAGTAAGAGGACATCGTGTTTAATGTATAAAGTTTAAAAAGAACAAGGTCTAATTTATAAAGAACAAGGTCCAATATATAGAGAATATAATGTTTAATATATAGAGAGCAAGGTCTAAATATAGAACAGTGAATTATATGTGTGTTGTTATGAGAAAACTGGGCTTAATTCATCTGCGGAAAGTCTAGTCCCTGATTAGCCTGTGCAGATTGCACAGGCTAATCAGGGACGAGACTTTCCGCGTTTACAGTATTTTTAGTTTGAAGGAAGTCCCTTCTTACCGAAAATCAAGTTTAAGCGGAAAGTGTCGTCCCTGATAAGCCGGTGCGGACTGCACAGGCTAATCTGGGACGACACTTTACGCACATGAATTTAGCCCAGTTTTATCAGAACAAGACACATATTATAGAAAACGAGGTCAAATATTATAAAAAAATATAAACATGTATCATAAAAAAGAAACTTCACATATATTTGAAAGCCATCCTATATTTTGATAAATCTGAGTTTTTACTTTAAGATACACTGCTTTGAGGCCAGGAAAAAAACTTTTAAGAGTATAGTTTTGAAAAATATGTGTTAAAAAACATGAAAATTTCAATTTTTTCCATATTTTTTTTTTAAACACTTCTGATTTTGTATTTAAATTTTTCTTAAGAACATACTGCATGTTGACAAAACACACAAAATATTGATAACATGTTTTAATGGGTTTTTATTAAGTGCAAAAGACATGTACATTAATAAAAAAAAATTCAAAACATTTGGTTAACATCTTTATTTGTGAAAAAGTGATCACATCTGACAGAGCGGCCCTACTCATTTATAAAACTTGAACCCTTTCCCTATGCAATACAAACAAAACTGTTGCCATAACTTAACATCTAAAATTTGAGAAAAGTTTTCATTTAGGCTTCATCATCCCCACGCTTTTCGGAGAAAAAGTGGGGATATTGTGGTTATCTCTGTTGTCCGTCCGTCCTGGCCACTTTCTCCTCCTACACTTTAAGCACTAGAACCTTGAAACTTACACACATGGTAGCTATGAGCATCTGTGCGACCCTGCACTATTTGGAATTTTGATCTGACCCCAAGGTCAAAAGTTATGTGGGTTGAGGTGGAGCCGGGTCAGAGATTTTTACTCATTTTTATGCCCCCGGATCGAAAGAAAGGGGGTATATTGTTTTTGGCCTGTCTGTCATTGTGTGTGTGTGTGTGTGTGTGTGTCCCAAAACTTTAACCTTGGTCATAACTTTTGCAATATTCAAGATAGCAACTTGATATTTGGCATGCATGTGTATCTCATGGAGCTGCACATTTTGAGTGCACCATACTACACTGAATGTCTTCAAATTGATACTGAACCTCTCTTATGGCAATACGGATAATCTCAACTATGCATGGCCCCATTACCAACCCTGGGGTGCCCCGCCCACATTGGCCACGCACACATAGACCACGCCCACCCAAAATTGCCTTTTACTATAATTTCTTCATTTCTACACCGATTCACTTCAAATTGATACTGAACCTCTCTTATGACATTATGGTTAATCTCAACTATGCATGGCCCCATTACCAACCCTGGGGCGCCCCGCCCACATAGGCCACGCCCACCCAAAATTGCCTTTTACTATAATTTCTTCATTTCTACAACGATTCACATCTAATTGATACCGAACTTCTCTTCAATGCGTTCAATTTCAACTATGCATAGCCCCATTACCAACCCTGGGGCACCCCTGGGTCAAACATGCGGCGTGGGGATACACGTCGGCCTCTGAGGCGCCATTTCTAGTTTAATATTTTTGAAATCACCCATTTTTGTGTAAAGTTTGGAGAAAAATCAAGAAAAACATATTTTAACAATGAAATACATTTAAGTTGTATGATGATATTTTCATGTATTTCGACGTTTCCAATGTTCAGATAAATACCCTATTTGTACCCATTGAAAACCTTTAAAACTTTAATTTTGAATTGTTATTTTGTGTTGGGCTTGAAGAAAAAAGATTGATCTGTATGCAAATGTTTACATTATATCTCACAATCATAACAATTTCCAATTTATCGACAGTGGTGACCGGGTTTTATCATTATTATATGATTATTAGTGCTTGTGATCATATTTCAGATGCCCAGGGGCCTTTATGGTTGGGTAAGGGAGGGGTGCTCCCTCCCTTCCTGAATTGATTTTTAGCTCCACTGGCCAAAGGCCAGTGGAGTTTATGTCATGGTCCTGTGTCCGTCATGCGTGCGCCCGTCCGTGCCTGCGTGCGTCCGTCAGTTTATTAACTTTTCCTTTAAACATCTTCTTCTCCTAAACTACTGGTCCAATTCTGATGAAATTTCTCAGTAATGTTCCTTGGGTGAACCTCTTTTAAATTTGTTCAAATTATGCGCCTGGGGTCAAATTTGACCCTGCTCTGGGGTTACAAAATTGAACATATGCTTATATAAGGCCTATTTTGTGAAATCTTTCAAAATCTTCGCATCCATAACCATTTGGCATAGGGCTATCAAATTTGGTATGTAGAGACATCTAATAGTCCTCTACCAAATTTGTTTAAATTATGCCCCTGGGTTCAAATTTGAAACTGCCCCGGGGGTCACAAAATTTAACATATGCTAATATAGGGTCTATTTTGTGAAAACTTTACAACTCTTTTTGTCCATAACCATTGGGCCTAGGGCTACCAAATTTGGAAGATAGTGACATCTTATAGTCCTCTACCAAGTTTGCTCAAATAATGTCCCTGGGGTCAAGTTTGACCCTGCCCCGAGGGTCACAAAATTGAACATATGCTTGTATGAGGCCTATTTTGTGAAAACTTAAAAAATCTACTTGTCCATAACTGTATGGCATAGTGCTACCAAATTTGGTATGTATTGACATGTATTAATTCTCTTCTTAGTTTGTTCAAACTATGCCCCTGGGGTCAAATTTGAAACTGCCCCGGGGGTCACAAAATTGAACATATGCTTATAAATGGCTAATTTAGGGTAAACTTTAAAAATCATTCTTGTCCATAACCATTGGGCCTAGGGCTACCAAATTTGGTATGAAGTGACATCTTATAGTCCTCTACCAAGTTTGTTCAAATTATGCCTCTGGGGTCAACTTTGACCCTGCCCCGGGGGGAGGGGGGTCACAAAATTGAATAAACGCTTATAAAGCGCCTATTTTGTGAAAATTTTAAAAATCTTCTAGTTGAAAACCATTCGGACTATGGCTACCAAATTTGGTTTGCAGTAACATCTTATTGTCCTCTACCAAGTTTGTTCAAATTATGCCCTTTGGGTCAAATTTGACCCTGACCCGCGGGTCACAAAATTGAACATTATATACACTTCTTTCTTGCTTATTTTGTGAAAACTTTAAAAATATTCTTGTCCTTAACTCTCGGATCTAGGGCTACCACATTTTGTATGTAGTGAGATATAGTAGTTCTCTATGTGTCCAATAATTATGTTGATGAAGGTGGCAGTGGTAATGACTTGATATGTCTGTGAGATATGAATGCCAAAGTCTTCGATTTACATAACATGAATTTTTATGTAAAAGTGGTGGTTCTTCATAAATTCTACATGTTCTTTGTAAATGATGACCTCTACAAAGTTGTTCCAGGAGTACCATATTGCCTGACAATCTTTTGTTTTATTGTTAACTTAAACTGTACTTGATTCTAGCATGCCACTATACTTCTTTGAAGTAATTTGAGCAAAGTTCTCACTGTTTAGTAATGTATACATTGTTTAAGGTACATTTTAATTTCACATTTTGTAGGTGGACTTCAATATGTATGATCTACTTATGCTGCCACAATGTAAAGGCAACAATCACTGGGTTTTGCTGGTTGCAAGTGTTATGTCCAGGACTGTAACCATTTACGACTCATTGGGTGGTAACAACAAGGCCTTGTTCGATTTGTTCTGGTAAGGTTCAAAGCTGAAATTCATTTTTTGTCTTACCTGCTTGATATAGCAGTCACAGTAGCAGTTGGTGTATGTGCATTTTATGTGTGTCTCTGAGCTTATCCAAACTGTGATTCGATAATTGAATATGCAATTTTTAATATACACTTCAACACCGTTATTTCGAAGTCGTCGGGACCGTTAAAAAAACTTCGGATTAACGATAATTCGAAATAAACATTTGACAGAAGACTTTTCTGATTCTGTAAAAATAAAACGTTGTGGAATTCGCATGGTTTTGTTACACGCTTACTTAAAAGCGTAAACTAGTCAGATAGCAAATAGATTTCCACTTGTAACAAACGGAGGAATAAAACGATTCTTTTTCTTGTTTTTATATTTGTCTTATTACAGAACATATAAAATATAAAGAATAGCACAAATTATCAGACATACATACATATGAATACATTTTCGGAAATTAAACATTTTTTTTTAACTAATACGCGATGTATCTCTGAACAACGGCGTTCGCGCAGACGACAAAGGTGTAATGATCGGCTTTTTACGCGCCACGACAAAGGTGTGAATTTACGCACCTTATTTTGCAGTTTTGACTTCGGATTAAAGATTGATAATTAGGTGCGAATTATAGTGTTGGGACCGACTGAATCACTTCGAATTAACGATTTCTTCGGTTTAACGAAGTTCGGATTAACAATGAAATTTTACATTAAACAAAGGAGAACCAAAATCGGGACCTGAAAAATACTTCGAAATAACGGTGACTTCGGATTATCGGTGTTCGAAATAACGGTGTTGAAGTGTAGCTTACCACATATGTTCTCCATGTAGAGAAGCTGCAGAGCATGCGTTAACAAGAGATCAAAGGTCACATTTAGGGAGCTTTTTTGGCCAGTTCCAGTTATCATTCATCAGGCAATATAGCAAACAAGATATTCAAAAAACTTTGTAAATCTTATTTGTTTTCTATATTTGGATTTTTATCTTAAATATTAACTTGTAATGAGCACCAACACTTAAAAATGATATAAATATATATAAATTTAAGCTTGCTTTCTTAGTTCATTCTTATTTATTATTGTGTCCTATCTCTCACACTTATGTGTTTCAAATAATGTGTTAATAGATTCACATATATATATATGTTTGAAAACTGATTACCAAAACAATTTGGTATAGATAAAGTACTGCTTAAGTATATAGGCACATGATTTTTGTTGATTTTTACCAACAAAATATTTGTTGCAGCCAGTTCATGTGTCAACGAGGGCAAATTGTGAAAGATGGCTTGGAAAAAATCAGTTCAGAGTTAAAAGCGCCACCTTGCAACAAACAGCGCCACGGAAACAGCTGTGGAGTGTTTGCATTGATGGTAATAAATAAGCTTTATATTTCTATATAGGTGTCACTTTGTCGTACTGTCGGTCGGTCTGTCTCGAAATTTCATCCGATCTTCACCAAACTTGGTCACAAGTTGTATCTTGATGATGTTTAGGCCAAGTTTGAATATGGGTCATGCTGGGTCAAAAACTAGGTCACGGGGTCACTTAGTGTGTTTTAAACCGAAAGTTTGTCCGGACCATAACTATGTCATTTATCGTTAGATTTTAAAATAACTTGGTACATTTGTTCACCATCATGGAACGGTGTGTTGCGTGAAAAAAGTACGTCGATATCCCCAAGATCAAGGTCACACTTGGAGTTCAAGGGTCAAATGCTTGTCCGGGCCATAACTTTATCATTTATTGTGAGATTTTAAAATCATTTAGCAAATTTGTTCACCATCATGGGGCGGTGTGTCGCGCGAAAGAATAACTTCAATATCTCGAAGGTCAAGGTCACACTTTGAGTTCAAAGATTAAAAATGGCCATAAATGAGCTTGTCTGGGCAATAACTATGTCATTCATAGTGAGATTTTAAAATCATTTGGCACATTTGTTCACCATCATTGGACGGTGTGTCGCGCGAAAGAATTACGTCGATAACTCCAAGTTCAAGGTCACACTTTGAGTTCAGAGGTAGAAAAAGGCCATGTTGATAACTCCAAGGTCTTGGTCACACTTGGAGTTCAAAAGTAAAAAAAAATGGCCATACATTTGGACTGCATGTCATGCTAAAGAATTCAAGAGTTCAAAGGTCAAAATGGCCATAAATGATAATGGCATTATCATTCTTAAAAATAGCCATAAATTTGATTCTCTTGTTTTGTGAAGACAGCATGCAAAATAGTCTGTGTCAATTCGGCCGTGGGGGTATTTGTCACGTCTGTGACAAAGCTCTAGTTTGCTTAGTAAAGATCTGCATTAACTTTTATTCAACAAAATAATGGGAGAATGTAGAATATAATCATCGTACCTTTCTGTTGGTGCATTGGTTTTTAGAGCCTTGCATTTTCTTTTAATTTATAAAGGACATGATATTTCATATGTAATATCATAACCTGAGGATCAAACTGTGTTATAGAGTCTTTTGTCAAATAACCCTGAAAAAAGGTTAAACAAGAAGATTACTCATATTTTAATTTATTAATGTGTCATATAATGAAAAAAAGCATTCTCTTTGCTCCAATATATTGTTTTGTATGAAAAGTTGTTTTTCAGTGTCTTAATGTGATTGTATATTTATGATGCATAAAACATGAATACTTTTCACTGTCAAACTATCGTTCTTGCAATTTTATTTTCAGAAATAGTATTTTTTGTGAACACTTAATCTAGTGAATATATATGCTTTTCTTATTGCAAACAACTGTTGTTGTTTTTATGCCCCCCTTCGAAGAAGAGGGGGTATATTGCTTTGCTCATGTCGGTCGGTCTGTCGGTCCGTCCACCAGGTGGTTGTCAGACGATAACTCAAGAACGCTTGGGCCTAGGATCATGAAACTTCATAGGTAGATTGATCATGACTCGCAGATGACCCTTATTGATTTTGAGGTCACTTGGTCAAAGGTGAAGGTCACAGCGACCAGAAATAGTAAAATGGTTTTTGAATGATAACTCAAGAACGCATACGCCTAGGATCATGAAACTTCATGGGTAGATTGATCATGACTTGCAGATGACCCTAATTGATTTTTAGGTCACTAGGTCAAAGGTCCAGGTCACGGTGACCCGAAATAGTAAAATGGTTTCCGGATGATAACTCAAGAACGCATACGCCTAGGATCATGAAACTTCATGGGTAGATTGATCATGACTCGCAGATGACCCCTATTGATTTTGAGGTCACTAGGTCAAAGGTCAAGGTCACAGTGATTCAAAATAGTAAAATGGTTTTCGGATGATAACTCAAGAACGCATACACCTAGGATCATGAAACTTCATAGGTAGATTGATCATGACTTGCAGATGACCCCTATTGATTTTGAGGTCACAAGGTCAAAGGTCAAGGTCACAGTGACCCGAAATAGTAAAATGATTTTCAGATGATAACTCAAGAATGCTTTTGCCTAGGATCATGACACTTCATAGGTACATTGATCGTGACCCGCAGATGACCCCTATTGATTTTCAGGTCACTATTTTAACACAAGTATGAATGACTTTTACTTTATTTCCAGACTGCCAAATGTTTGGTCATTAAAAAGCATCCCACAATGTTGCGACAGGCCTATGATTCAGTTTATCGAGACTAGTCGTGAGAAGCAGACTTCTGATTCCTGGAGTGCGGCAAACATATCTGTGCGACTCGATCACTCCACTGTAAAGACCCGCACGGCATTAAAATGGATATTATCAATATGTGTTGTTGCTCGAAAATATGTTTGTGTAGCAGGAAGTGCTTTGGGCTCGATTAATCTGAGAACTCAACAAAATATTAATAAAATCCTTCTGTGCCTTTTAGTTCTGAAAACAGAAGTAGCCAGTTGGTATTACACATCTCCTAAACAAGTACAGCACGATAAAACTTATAAACCTAGATATTTATTTATGTAGTGGTGTATTTTTCAATGAGTGCCTTATGATTCCAAAAACATATTGACTTAAAATAAATAATCCCGATGGCGTAAATGACTTATCATTTCATGTTCATGAACCGGCTTTAAAATACTTTGTAGACTTATCTGCTAGGCGGTGAGGACTTTTAGACCACCTGATAAACTTCAACTTTATTTGCCCTAGTTCAGTAACCGACTAAACATATGCTAACATTATACTGATGACTGATGAGTCTGTTGTGTCTTATATTCTCATTGCTACTTAAAATATTTAGTCTATTTCAACGTTTAGACTAATAATAAGCAAATTCGTTAAATTGATATCCCCGCCAAATAAATTTTGATTATTGATGGGTGCAGAACTAACAGAAAAGTTTATTTGAAGGGTTGTACCCTTATCTCACTTATTTTATAGTAACAACATAAAAAAACAATTGGCAATAACTCTTATTTAAGAAAGTGTAGGGTTATAGATTTTGTGCATGACACCTCTCCTCATTGATATCTTAACGTCCATTAAATTTCATCTTTAAATCGTGTATAGTATCTGTGATATAGTCCTGTAAAGTAACATCAGACATGTACATATGTACTAGGGTTATGTTTCTTGTGCATGGCACTTATTCTCATTGACAATTATACACCCATGAAATTTCATGTTGAAATCTTGTATTTATAGTTTCTGAGATAAAGCCCTGAAAAGTTACATCATACAAAAACAACAAAGGGCAATAACTCTTATTTAAGAAAGTGAAGGGTTGTGGTTCTTATGCATGGTTCTATAAATGAGATATAGCCCTGAAAAGTTACATCATAAAATAACAATAACAAGAAAGGGCAATAACCGTTATGTAAGAAAGTATACGGTTATGGTTCTCGTGCATTGATAATTATACACCCATGAAGTTTCATGTTAAAATCTTGTATAGTATCTGAGATATAGCCCTAGTTACATCATAGAAAAACAACATAGCGCAATAACTCTTATTTCAGAAAGCGACGGGTTATGGTTCTTGTACATGGCACCTCTCCTCAGCTATATTTATACACCCATAAAGTTTCATGTTGAATACTTATATTGAGTTTCTGAGATAGAGCACTGACAAGTTTGTGAGTGACTGCACTGACAGACAGACCAACGGTACGTTTAAGTATATTTAGCGTACCCGGGGTACATTAAAGTATACTTAAGAGTACACGGGGTACTTTAAAGCATTACCCGAGCTGAAGCGACAATTGCCAATCAAGCTTATTGACATATTAAATAAATGATGATAGTGGTAACTATGATTGTATGAAATATAATAAAATAGTTTTCCTGAATTGAGTGTACATGTGAATTAGCTAAAATAATGATAAAAACACCGATTGGGATTATATATTTCTGGAACTGAATTTGGTTCATAATAAGTTTTTAACTTTTTTAAGCTAAAATAATATATATATATTATATAATCTGAAAATATTTTCTTCAATCAATGTGATATCTTTGTATTAAATAAGTGCAACACTCATGACTGTAAATTAGGCATTACTATATTTCTTTACAACGTAATGCATGTACATCATCGATATATATAACATTTAAAACGAAAATCGTTTTAAAATTCAAATGTTTGCATTGTGTTAGAACTACTGTTTCGATATCTTTGTTGTGAATAATGTGTTAAGGTTCAACGTCCGAAAAAAGATGTCCGAAAATAACTGCAAGCTGTAAAAACGCGAAATTAAGTTGAATTGAAACAACAATGCGTTAAATATTATTTTTCATCAATCTGACATTTTTCACGGCGACTGATCGGAGCAATATCACGGAGGTACTGTGAAATCGTCAGATCTCACGATCTGACAATATTGACGCTACACCGGTCTATTTCGTTTCCGTAGAGATAGCTAATGTCGTCCGTTTGTAAGCTCAAATTTGATTGGCCGACGGGTTCAATGGTTTATTCTAAAAATAAATGCTGCTCGAGCAGCATATTGCTGCTCGAGCAGGAATTTTGCTGCTCGAGCAGCATTTAAATGCTGCTCGACCAGTAAATTGCTGCTCGAGCAGCAATATGCTGCTCGAGCAGCATTTAAATGCTGCTCGAGCAGCATTTTTTTCTGCTCGAGCAGAAGTTAAAGTTTCGACCCCTTTGGTGCGCCATATTTTATATCGTTATGTTTCTGTTGGTGAACGCGGTCTATCAAGTAATTAACAAACACGGATTACCAAGTTCCAACTCGAGCACACTTTTTAAGGATACATATCTGATTATCAGACACAGTTGTGAGTCTAAGTTTTCCAAACAGTTAAATGTATAATTTTATAAGCATCGACAAATAGAGAGAACTTGTATTTATTGTTGTCTATCTTGATTCCCCTTAATCATGGGGCGTACTTGTATTTGACAACTCAAGGCATGGCCTTGTCGGCAACCACGTTGTATATGAAGTCTAATTGTATGATCAAAGCTGAAATTCCCTCTTAATACAAGACATTAACCACTTAATAACATTCTTGATGTTTTTCATTGTTTTAAAGTTACCATAACGTAAACAGGTTTTAAGACTAAATTTAATCACCGCAAATGACACAAAAATCGTTTGCAAGATCGTTTGTTATACGATTAACGGTCATACAAAAGTCTGGATTTTGTCAGTATTTGGCCCATATATCGAGGTCGTAGAACACTAGTATCTTGAAAATCCTTTGTTTACGTCTAACCTAATACCAAGTAATAACGTTTATTACGCATTTTGTATTCAAGCTTCTTAAAGAGGAGCGAGACACAGCGGGAAGTTGAGGAGCCACAGTTAGACAACCATTCTTCTTTATTTTGTCTTGATACATTTATACTGATAAACAACTAGATTCGCATCCTGGAGAAAGTAAATATCCGAACATGTGTCGTTTCTTCGACATGATACAGACGTCGGCATTTATTAATAACCGTTTTATCTTCCTCCATTTGTGTTTGTTTAACGTGTATTTTTTTTAAATTAACAGCCCTTTAACTGATAAATTGATTTAAATAACATGATAATACTAAATAGCATTCCATTGAGAAATTTTATTTGAAAAAAAAACAACACCATATATCTTCTTTGGTTTTAATACTGTTTTACTTTTAACTTTAAAGTTAACTTAAGGTCGAAAATGAAACATTAACGTTGCAATTGCGTTTAATGTGCATTTGATATTGTGCTCAGTTTATTATTGATGTCAAAACTGTTCCTTCTATTGATATATTTTTAGTAATCCACACATTGAAGCTATTTAAAAATTGCACGACAAATATGGGGTTTTAAAACACTTCAAAATATGTACCGTCATTGTGGTAATTTCAAAACTCGGCAAATGATATTTTACGCAACGCATCGAGAAGATAGAGAAAGTGTAGATTGCGCTTCAATGCCTGTGTAAGTTTATGTCGAATTGTATGTATTGCTCTGTATTGAATACGCTATAAGTCGCTTACTTTAAATAAAAGACAAGCGTGTGTGAAGAAGAATTTTTCTCTTGATAATGTTTCCGAAGTTGTATCTATGTATTTAACGCGGTCATTCTGTTCAAAAATTCCTCTTAAAAATTCCCACATTGTTGCAGAAGGGCTCTTTTTGTTATGTTTATGTTAACTGTTAACTGTTTTGTGTTAAATAGTTAATGCCGACCAACTATATTAGACCAATCAAGATATGTATACGATATTTATATGTATACATCTTTGTACTACATGTTATTGTACTTTAAAAAATTATAATGCTATGAACACGTTTTTAAATACATCGTGTTCGCATTTTATCAACAATTTGTGCTGTCACTGATATTAATAAGACATTTATAATTTTTGAGAGCCCTGAATAAAATGACGCCTGTTCAGTTTGTTTGTTGTTGTTGCACACCTGCCATAATTATGGTTCTTGCAGCAAACCAGTTCATTTCTGGAATTCACAAAAAACAAGTGAAACGACATGCATGTCTATTTTGTTTGTGTCACTTTCGTCATCTGTTTTTCAGCAGCGTTTAGTGTTGTGATTAAAGACGAACAACACACCCATCTTAACACATACAAATGTGACCAATAAATGTAAGGGCTCATATTTAATTCATACTTTGTGATGGAGCAAAAATGTCAGCAAATGATCTCCAGGAACTCATGTATTGAAAGATTGCCATTGTTATTCATCTGTTGTATTTGTGCGCTAAGAGAGAGCATGGGCTGTTTCATTTATTATTAACGAGAATTCATTAAAAAACATATGGATGTGATTTCTATTAATTTTGTTCTCATTTTCTCTCATTCTTGTCTTACGGTTGTTTTGTTAGGGTGTATTCTGGATTAATACAAAATGTGTTGATTTCCTTTTTGTGGCAATTACTTAAATCATTTTACTATTAAGTGTCTCTGTAAATTATATTCGAAGGAAACAGGTATGACAATAAATAATACCGGATTTCCTAAATATCGATGTGTATAGTAATAACATATTGCAAGAAATGTAACAAAAAAGACACGTTGACTAGGAACACTTGATTTTACATATGTTGATATACTAGTTTTGAAGAATTGCTTTACAGTGTGGCGTATCATCTTTAAAGGTATTTTCATGACGCCACTTAAACAGTCGTGTGTCTGAAATAAATATAAACATTCATCAATCATTAATAAATGTTCAATATAATATATATTATGTATAGAAAGACACCGCTTAGTTTATTCTAAAACGTTTACTCGCGAATGAAATACTTAAGGAAGTCGCTGCCTGAAGATGCTCATGTAACGCTCTTGATTTGAATAAACGGCGACATGACATAAATCAGACATGAATCTGAATGAAAAAAATGAAAATGAAAAAAAAATGCAAACGGAATTCGTTGACAATGATCTAGTGCTCTCTGTTGTACCAGGCAAATTCCATTGCTTACGTCAAAAGGCCCCGTGCTGGTGTCATATCCGTTTAGTTTAATTACAGTCTGGATTCTTTTCTTTTGCAAATTGACTGGCCTTTCGCAATCATAAGACTAATAATTGATTGCATCAAACGTGGTTATCAAATGTATATCAATCTATAAACTGTGTTGATAGACATGTTAACTTTGGAAATTGAGAAGAACTTGTTTACACTATATCTTTAAATTCACACCATATCAGTGTTGATATCTGCGTCAAACAGAAGACATAGTGTTAAATAACAATAACGTATCTGTACTTGTGTTGATTTCGTGTTGCGGTTTTGTTAATAACAAATATTCAAGAAGCGTAAAAAGCATCATAAATTAGGTTACGCTGATAACAAACATATTTACATTACCCATTGTGAACTTGAACATTATATGACTGCACTTGATTTGTAAATCTGAAAGTTTAAAATGGTTAATAAACTGATCAAACGGAACGTGCACCTTCTTTATAACAGTGTCCTTGTTTATCTAACCGATCATCAATGTGTATTATTAACATGATAAGCAAATTCACACTATTTACCAGGGTATTGTACAATTGAATATTTAATCATGTAGTTATTTTACAACGTAGCTATGATGCCATTCATTATCCAAAGAAGGGTAGACAAATTTCAACTGAATAAGCAATTTTATAATCAGATTAAAGATTGGTGTTCATTCAAAGCGGAAAGAGTCGTTTTTGATTAGCTTAAGCGGGCGGCATCGCCTCATAAAAGGACGATACTTTACGCGATTCAGACATGTCGGTGATAGCCGCATATCATAAATTAAGGAAAGTAGCTCAAATTGTTGTAACTAACTAAAGTCTTATTTGTATATATTTGTATTTATTTTTTTATGATATTAAAACAATGCAGGCACAAACACGCTTGGATGTTAAAATCATACGCTTGACAGTAATCTGTTCTCGCAATGATGACTTTAATTCGTATACAGCTGTATTGTTCACTTACTATAATAATAACATACATTATTTTCAAATGACCCTTAATTGACGATGGCATGCTATGCTTACATGCAGTGTAGTGTAATAATGCAAAAATATCTGAATTTTAAGAACCTTAGAATAGGCACCGTAAACTACGGAATCCTGTAGTGCCATGTGACCTTTGACGTATCGACGCAACACCAACACGACAGAAATAGCGATACTTGACACTAACTATACTTGTCTATTATTGTCGTTGGTCATTATCAGGTGCTGTTGGTTAGTGATCGTAGAATGCTGATTTTAGTGTGTCGACCTAAAACAGCAACTGACGTCATTGAGTATTGCATGCAAAATAATCCGTAAAAAACAGATACAAATGAGAAATACTCATTCCATGGCTACATTTATATTCATTATGTAAAAATGCGAACACACGTTCATGCAAAGGTATGTGAGCTTAAGAAACATGAAGAAAGCAGATTTGCAGAGACGTCTTCCATGCAATACAGATAATACAAATTCGTCTCCAATGCACCTGCATGTCTGCTGCAACGTACGATCGAGACAAACGCACTTAATTGTGTAGTGTGCATGTTTCTGTACAATTTATTATGAACAATATCAAGACTGAGCACTAAATTAGCGTGTATGCTTGGGACGGTAATAAAATAAATAATTTGTTTCGTGAATCCAGTCAAACGTCTTCAATTATCCTTTGTGTTGAGCTCATGTTGGTAAGATTATTTAAGAATGTTGTTTTAATGGGTCTTGCAAACATATTATGTAGTCAAATCTACACATCACATGTAGACATTAAACTACATTAAAATGGAAAATACGTTGCTTTTAAAAGAAACAAGCAGAGAAATCCACGTACGTCGTGTTTGAACTTCTTACTCAAACACTGTCATATAGAGAATAACAGGTTACGGCCAGATCGTTTTGTAATGTATCAGTCAAGGCTCGAAATAAAATTACGGCGAGGCTTGCCGAACCTGATTTATTACAAAACGATCATACAGTAACCTGTTTTTCTGTTAACCGTACCACTCACCTCCTTTTTCAATAAATCAAAATTTGTATCGTTACGCCCGGTAGCCGTTGAATAGCGCGTTTGAATCCGTTCTAAAAATAGTGTTGCTACTAAACACACAAAAAAGCGCTGTTCAATGGAATTTTAGCAGCAATAATTTACGATTTATATTTTTTTTAATTAAAATAATATGCACCACAGCATGACTATTTGAAGCATAACTAGAGTTTTAATGTGCATTGTATATGATTTTAAACTATGGTAAATATCATACTGAAATACAGTTAAATATTATTTTATTTGTTTTTTATTTCAACACGGATGTCTTTTAAAGAAACGTGTTCACTATAAGTCAATCGGAATTCTCATGGCATTGGCATTGTTGTATGGTTGACTGTGAGTTAATCGGGAAGTGTTTTTTATTTTGAAGTGAGGAATCGATTGCTTCTACTCACTTTTAGTGCGATTCCAACATGAGGTTTGAAAAAGTCTCTATAAAGCAAATACTCATCCGAGCTGGTATGGAAAAGAAGAAACAACAGAGTGTTAAAGCTGATTTAAATCATAATATGTAATATGAATATAAAGTGCAATAACACTAACACAATTTCGTTTGAGTTAATGCGACATAGTCAAAATATTGTGTGTTGTTTATTTTTAATTGTACTGAACATCCGGTTATGTAAGAAAGGTGTGTTGTGGCGAGCGTTTTGTGTTCGGTATCACATTGTTTGGCTATGTGTTCATTAAGGACTACATGCGGTATTAATGTTTCACTTCATTTGGGTGAAGCTTAAGTTTCATTATATTAAATTACATGCTCTTTAATACGCGTCTTTCATCACTCTGCCAACAATTTTTTCCCGGACAATCGCTCCCACGGATAATGGCTCCCAAGGACAATCGTTCCTACGCTTATTCTGACAAGGTGAACGTTCGCTCCTACGTTGTTTTGACAAACCGGACAGTCGCCCCTACATTATTTTGACAACCCGGACAATCGTTCATACATTATTTTGACAGCCCGGACATTCGTTCCTACGTTATTTTGACAGCCCGGACATTCGTTCCTACGTTATTTTGACAGCCCGGACAATCGTTCCTACATTATTGTGACAGCCCGGACATTCGTTCCTACGTTATATGGTTCCTACATTATTCCTATCCCGGTCATTCGTTCTTAAATTACATTTAATGGAATAAGAGTCAATTTTGCGAACGCAATAAAACATAAAAAACGCATTAAAGTTGAAATGTTGTTCTTTAGTTAAATATTATTTATGATGTTATGCACACAAGTCTACAAAAAGGAAATGAGCTCATATTTACATCTATATACATATTTACACAATAAAATATGCAAAAAAAAACACATTAAACGACAAAACCAACAAATGTATATTCATACATACAGCTGGATGTATACGAGTCAATAGTGATTATTCACCACACATCCTAGTGCCTAAGACGAATTTGCTGCCCAACGCTCTGAAGAAACTCAACCATCGACATGGTTCCAGCCACATACTGATCAAAGAAAATCTTCAGTGTTTGTTGGTTGCTCACAGTTTTCTTTCGCACACGTTTTTCAACCGACTCGTACTTGCTAATTCTTAAGACATCTGTTTCTACCATCGCGTTGTCTTTCTGCAGACAGCCAATCGAAACCGATAGCGACGGGTAGTCGTGGCCGACGAGATGCCGCAAACCATGATTCGGGACGATTGTCCGGGTACCTTTTCGAGTTCCGTGCGATATAGACTAATTTATAGCTTCGTTTAAAATCGTAGTGTTCTCTATATTTTACGCGTGAAACTGATCCAGTAACGCTTAAAATCATTTGTTTTTCAATGTGTCTGTTAAATTATCAGCATTGACAACTAACCATTTTTTAACCAATGGCAAGTTATCATATATTCCTGTTAACATTTCTGGTAATGTATCAATGTTTGCATGGGTCGTTTTAAACATGAAATTTTGTTTTAAACAATACAATAATACTTAATAACAATTTAAATGTGTTTTTCAGTCCAATTTGACATGGAGAGACGTTCAACATTTAATTGTCGAGAATTCAAAGGATGCAGGACTTAATGCGAGTTTCTACAGAAATGGTGCTGGTAAAAAAGGTGATTATAAACATACCGATCCTTTTAGTGTAATGTGCATTACGAATAAACCTGGTTTATTTTAACTTTATTGCAAAGTAGTTTCAGAAGAAAACATTCCAACAATATGGCAGTTATATTTTGCTTTAAGAACATTTGATCATTGCAGTGAGTCCATATTTAGGATTCGGATTGATGAAAGCAGACGCAATGGTTGACGCAGCCCTGCATTGGAAGACAGTTCCTTCTAGAGTCAAGTGCTATGCATTTTCTTCAACCAAAAAGTAAATAAAATAAATCTTATGTTTCCAATAATTGGATTATTAGATGCAAAACCTTCAAAGAGAAAGGTTACATCAAGTGTTTTAAAGCCTGTTTGAAGGTTTGTCTCTATATAAATACATGATGAATACTGTATAGCATTCTTTGATATAAAACAGTCATTTCATTTGCTTTAAACGGTACAACAACGTATGGTGCAAAACAAACATATATAGTTTAAGACAAATGCACTTGTAAAGATTGAATTCTAATTATTTTTAATGTTCATAATATAAGATGAATGCTGTGTTTGTATTGTTGTTTTGTCTAGAAGCAATACCGCGGGAAACACAGTGACGGATACCATCGATATGAGCACGTGCAAGATAAACTTCAACGAGCACGTGGAGATTAAGGTCAATTTTCAGTCAACAAGAAGAGGGGACACACAAATATACTTGGAGTCACCTGCTGGTACAGACGTCACCGTCTTGAAGTAAGGTCATATCAATTATAATTTCATTGTGTAACGTAATCAATATTTACCGTTAATTAAATTATTGCCAATAGTTGTGTCTAAGTTGTAAAGTATATTTATATCAACAGAAGATCGAAAAAACTAACAACATATTGATAATAAAGCATCACACAGGCAATATTAAAATAACGTCAAATAGATGGTTTGACGAATATATTGAAGTTGACGAATATATTGAAGTAGTAATTTCAATATTTTTTCGTTTATTGAACGCTTTAAAACAGACTTTCGTATAGATGCTCATATATTTAAGTACTCGATATAAAGACGCAAACGACACTGTGTTTGAGTGGACCTTTATGACGGTGCATCTTTGGGGAGAATCTGCTGTTGGATCGTGGAAGATCACAATTAAGGACACTGTCGGCGACAATAGTAAGATTGCTGTATAACATTGATATAGACAGTTATTTAGAGTGTAATACCTAGTATTATGTATACACCCTATTTTACTGACGCTTATTTATACAAAATTGGTGTGTGTCTGTGTCTGTTTTTCAAAATTAATCGCTCGTAGCAAATTGTTCGAACATTTATTTTAGCAATTTGAATGAGGAATGATAATTTATTTTTATCTTAATTTTAGTAGTAAATTACTTTTTCTTGTATACTGAACATTTATTGGATTGATACTATGGCGAGACATTATGTGTCTTGTTCTGTGAAAGCTGGTCATAATGCATGTGCGTAAAGTGTCGTCCCAGATTAGCCTGTGCAGTCCGCACAGGCTAATCAGAGACGACACTTTCCGCTTAAATGGTATTTTCCGTTTAAAGAAAGTCCCTTTTTACCGAAAATCTAGTTTAAGCGGAAAGTGTCGTCCCTGATTAGCCTGTGCGGACTGCACAGGCTAATCTGGGACGACACTTTACGCACATGCATTATGCCCAGTTTTCTCAGAACAAGACACATATCAGTTTGACGTTGTGTGTTAAGCTTTGCATCTGAACAGCTGGGCGTTGTTCATATACGGGACCACGACGGACCCCAAATTAGGATCCCCGACTGGTATGTACGTCACCTTATGTAATAACTGTATGAAGCACCATTTGTGTGATTTTCGACAATATGCGTTATCTCCATTCTGGTAAGAATATCATACATAAAAGACTATTGTGGTTTGACCATTATTACTGTTTTCATAATCTTGTTATGTTGTTTTTTTTCCTACAAGTTAATTGTTTGACCAATACACAGCTCTTTACATAAGTGCGACGATTGAATAATGTAAATGGAAGCGGCTTTAGTCAGTCTCTGTATTGGATCGGGCAAGGTTATCACAGTAAACTGCAGATCTGACAATATATTAGCGATTGATATTTAAACTCTTTACTATGCATGACAAACTTTTTACCTTTTCTATTTGTATTGTTTTGGTTCTTATAAAATACACTCTGCCTTTTAAAGTTTTCCTCTTAATACATTTTAATATTAAGTATTCTTTATTGCTAAGCTGGTACCTTCGGTGGCGCGTGTTCCGGAAGCGTTGCGTGTAGAGGATATGCTTATGCCGGGTGCTTGAAAGAAGATCTTGTCTGCGTCAGGTGCACACATGGATATCGCGTTATTAAAAACTATTGCGTAGAAGG
The DNA here is from genome assembly GCF_020536995.1 of Dreissena polymorpha. Lineage (NCBI taxonomy): Eukaryota > Metazoa > Mollusca > Bivalvia > Myida > Dreissenidae > Dreissena > Dreissena polymorpha. The sequence goes on along the minus strand of NC_068358.1, from coordinate 19,929,427 downwards.
TATGGTATGATATATTGTACTTGTAGCATTGTATAGATAAAATATTATAAGATATGTTTAAATAGACTTATATCTATATAAGTTTCGGCTTATGCAAAGAAGGTAACCCTGTCGGACTATTGAATGATTATAAATACCGAATTTAGGATTTGAATTGCAATTCGCTGCTAATGCATAGATGATTATATCATGAACCGTGTCAATGGCAAACAGAGAATTGTCTGTGATATCAAACATGTTGAATTTCTTATATCGTCATGAATTGAATGAACTTTAAAAAGCATAACAATCAAGTTTGGTTATTATTTTCAGTATATTATTGATAGCTTTAAAAAGCGATTGCAAATGCACCTACTTTATTTTATTAAATTCTTTATTTTCCTACCGTTTCCTACCAACAATATAATTATGTATACTGTATTCAACATTTTAACACTAGCAGCCATATACAGTACTAGCTTTTTCCCATATCACGCTCGATGAATACTCCACTTAATCTCAAATGAAACGCTATGCAAGATTCAGAAACACTTGTTATTGTGTGTGTACTATGTTGATAATAACTCTTTCAGTTCTGGAACCGAATTTCGAAGGCCTTTGTAAACAGTTTGGATCCAGATGAGACGCCACAAAACGTGGCGTCTCATCAGGATCCAAACTGTTTGCTATTCTGATAGGATTCTTTGGAAAAAAATCGAAGAAATGGCTTATTTTAGAAATTCAGCAGACAACATTTTAGCAGACGACAAAGGGTTAAGAACGCTGTTTGCATTGTTTTAGACGGTACAGACGGCGGATACTGCAGCGGTAGTGTCATATGTAGGAGTGTTACAGGCACATTGAAATGCAACGATGGCATATGTAGTGAAGAAGACGGAAAAGGTAAATGGTTCCTTTTTATCAAGCCTTGTACCTTACGAAAAACAAATACATAGATTTAATAACGTGTATGCTTTTCATCTGCGATATCGTATATACGAAACTTTATTGTATATGTCCAATATTTTGGTTTATCATACCACCGCATTGATATCTGCCAGGTATGACTTAGCCTGATATATTTTTTCTATCATGGTCAACAGGAAGTTTTTATATCAGTCAATGGTTGGAGTTACGTGGGATTTGCAATAAAGTCAACAATTTCTATCAACATGAATCAGGTTCAACAAAACAAACAGTTTGATACCAAGAACGTACATGTTTTATTCTAGTTTAAAGTCATAAATCACAAAAACGTTTTGTTTTTTTTTAAATCACCACAGCCCGCACTACAGAAGTTAAATGACGTCATTAATGGGACAATAAATCTTAAATATCGATAAAGTCATTGCACTCGCAAGTGTTGCACAGAAATTCAAGACAAATTATAACTGAATACTTATCCTTAACTATTTAAACAAACGTATTAAACACGCTTATGTCAATATTGACCCCATCATCAAAATGTCAATTTCAATACAAATCTCCAAAATGGGCGTCTCCAAAGGATTCGGTGAAGTGTGTTCTTCGATTAAATTTGTCGCTGCAGTCCATTCCTGATCTCCAATTCAAGACGTATATGATTAAAGTGGATGTACTCTTCCCATTTGTAGTGCAAACATTTTTTTTCTTTATAAGATGTTTAAAATAAGCGATTATTCGTGTCGTCTTTTCGAACGCCGTTGCTACATGTATGTCTACGTGTAAAAGCTGGATCGGCAAAATCAGCGAGGATCCGTACATTTTAAATATAAAAAAAATATAATGTTTTGCAGATTTTTAGGAAAATGTGGTATGATAAAAAGAAAACAGGTTACTGTCCCATCGTTTTGTAATATATCAGGCTCGGCACGAATAAAATAACGGCTCGGCAAGCCTCGCCGTTATATTATTCTAAGCCTCGCCTGATATATTACAAAACGATGGGACAGTAACCTTTTATTCTCTATATATACACATTTATAACAGACCATACCCTGTTTCCCATGTAATATAACCATTACGAATATTTTTATCTTACACATGTGTAATATACTTTTTAAGCGTTTTCATTGGCTTATTTTCGTTCGATTGACCAATTGCATTTTGTTATTTTGCTGAAATGACGTTGCGAGGTCAAATGACCGTCACGAAATGTAAACAACATTCGGGATTTATCATTATGTTTGCGTAAATATTTATTTAATTTGCTCATTTCAAAGCATGTGATCAAAAAATATCTGACATTCGTTGTCATTTCATACCATATTTTAATAAACTCGTTCAGGAAATGCGTTAGTAAGCTCGCCAAAGGCTCGCTTACTAACAAAATTCCTGAACTCGTTGAATAAAATATGGTATGATATGACAACTCGTGCCAGATCCTATATGCATGTACTTTTCCAATATTCATAGCGGACATTATGATTTAAAAAAAATAATAACCTAGAAAAAGACAATTTCTATGGTTTTAATTAATTTAAACAGTAAAACTAACTAAACCAACTAAATGTCTGTACAAATTATATATGAGCCGTGCCCTGATAAAAGGGGTTTAATGCAGGTGCGTAAAGTGTCGCACCAGATTAGCCTGTGTAGTCCGCACTGGCTAATCAGGGACAAAAGTTTCCGCGTTTATGTTTTTTCTATTTAAAGGAAGTCTCTTCTTGGTGAAAGTCCAGTTTAGGCAGAAAAATGTCGTCCCTGATAAGCCTATGCGGACTGCACAGGCTTATCTGGAACGACACTTTACGCACATGCATTAAACCCTCTTTTCACAGAGCGATGCTCATATCAGTAATCGTTTATCAGATGTTATTTTGTGAAAAAATTGACTCGCATTATCTGGGGCGTTTTATATCATAATTGCCAGCTGTGGACTTTTTAAATGCGTTTTTGACGTCGTGAAACTGATGCCCGCCAAGTTTTATAAAAGACTAAACAAAAGTTGAAAGTAAGAAACAGTTTTTTATTGAACTAGTTTAAAACGTTCAAATACTAAAGTTTAACCAGAATGTCTTTTCTGTGAATGTTCGCCTCTTATTTTGAGCGGCATTTTCGATATAGAAATCTGAGGGTCGATGCTTGCGTTTTCATGTACAAAATTGATACTTAGAACAGTGCATACAATAATATGCCCCAGTCTCTATTTGATTCGTTTTAAGTTTCGATGAAAATATGTGATTACAGTATGGAGTATCCAAGTATTGCTGATGCACTAGTTCATATAACACATACATGTACACTGCAATTATATGCATTTTTTCCGCGGAATGTATGTTTACCGTTAGTACAATTATCTGATAGAATACATGTTAATGCTGTTACCCATTGAACACGTTTTATCCATTTGATTATTATTCAAATTGACTGATAATAATATCAGTTCCTTGACGTCATTAATGTATAATATTGTTGTACATGTTTACGTATGGTCTTAACAGTGTCATTTGAAGCATTTGATTACTGAAACAATTCAATAGGTATGGTCACTTATATGAATATATTTGTTGATAATTTATGTAAGGCAATCCGTTGTCTTAGTTGAAAGAACTACTAGGCAAATGAAGACTAAGTAAAACGCGTAAATAATTACTTTTTTCAGATACATTTCCATTTTCCATTGGAGGCAACAGCTGGAATACTTGCAGGTGGTGTTGCCATAATCGGTGCTATCGTGGGTGCGGTTTTCTGCATAACGACTCACTAAATCAGCAAGATTTTTGGGACGTTCTGGCGCTGCATCCATTGGGTCCGGACCTGCCCAGCAATCAGATTTGCATACAGTCAGCTCTGGAAAGATTTATCAATCGTACTCACACAGTGGCTTTTTCAATTGCAATACGTCATGATATGTAAATTGTGTACATTATGTCGAAAAGTCGGTTCAAATACAGCCTATCGATAACGTGTATTTGTATAATCGCTTGCCGACTAAAATGAGCTTAATCTGAACTCAATTTATAGTTTGTGTTTTATTTCTTTATCTTTTCATGTTACCTTTTCTTATAATAAAATTATAACTTGTATACTACTATACTGCTTTATTGCTACTAACACATAATCTTCTGTACGGTATGGAGCAGGATGACCTCGACCTGCACATTCTTATGGACGAGGTAAATAAAGTATCTTTTCTATAAAAAAAAATTATTATATGACATGTGCATGTCTATGATAAGAGTGATGATATAGTGACATGCTACTTGGCGACCGATGGAGATCGTCACCAATGTGTTAATTTATATGTTTATAAACACTAAAATGTGAATGTTAACGATACCTGAATATTGAGCAATCATACATACATGAATTTTCATTAAAATCTTTCCATGAAATTTAAATAACGTTTATATGTCAAATATTTACTGTATAAAATAATACTTCAGTGTACTCGAGCCCTGTATGAAATAATAATATACTTATTCGTAAAATCCGTGTTGTGTTGTATGTATTGCCCTGTACTGTGAAGACCACATGCCTTAAATAAAAGACAAAACGTTGTCAACAAGAATCTCCAGTTCTGACGATTCCTTACTCCACATATTAGAGCTCTGATCCGAAATCTTTAAAATACAATATATTAAGTTTATTTCCTAAGCACTTGGTGCCCAAATGAATGCGGTCAAAATCGAACGATGCTTGTTTAAACAATAACACCGTTCGGTTGTTGAAAATGACGTCGGACGGTCAAAAAATGCGCAACTGACGAGTTTTCGAACTCCCTGACACTAAAATAGTATGTTTATAGCCATGTTTTTTTCTGTAGACTACATTTAATCCGTTGTATGAATACTGAGTAAGGTGAAAATTGATGCAAATATAATGGCAGATGACAGTGTGTTAGGCGAGTGTGCACCCCTCGTTCATCATATGCCTGTGACTGCTGCACCTTTTTGAGTTTTGATAAATGTACATGAAAGGCTAATACCAGTAATGTATACCCCTGTAATTTATATGTATATTCTTCTGTTGTCAATGTGATTGATTGATCATTGACTATTATTGCTTCAAATAGTTTTGTCGAGTATAAATTTTTTTTAAAGTTTAAGAGTAAAACAATTTCTAAAAATTAATACTATTTATTGAAACTAGCGTGACAATAAATGATGTGTGTTTTCCACCGTTACAATTAAAATATGTCCCTATAAAAGGTGTAAGTAAATTGTGTAGACTGAGCCCGATTATTGACTGGGTAAGCTGAAACCCTCTAGATTATTGTAAATAGGAGGACTTCTAGAATTGAATATTGCTAGTTGACTTCAATCACGTAAATTTGAGAATTCATACCTTTTTTTATTTTGTCTTAAATGCGAGTGGACGTAACAATCAAAACAATCATTCACATGTATAGTCTTTACATATTAGTCTTTACCCATTTTGCATCCGCTCCATATGTTTACCATTTGAAGAATGTTCATGCAGAAGGCGGTTGTGGCGCTGGATCAATATCACATTTGAAGCCATACCTATTCGAGCCTCCATTTCGTGTTTTTTCATATCCTCTTATGACCAGTTGATTATTTTGCATCAGTTGTTAGCGCGATTGCACAGTAAGCTCTGGAATCCGCTGGCCGTATCAATCTTTTAAATCTAGATGCTAGAATAGTATGGATGTATAAAAGTGTATAATGTCTCATGAACGATCGATACCATTCATATAATATATATATTCTTTAAGATTTGTCTAAGCTATGCTCAATTTGAAAGACATTCACGGGTATGCTCATTGACAAAACTTACACGACCCATGAGTACACACTGTCTCTTCTAATCGCTTTTTGTTCATCAATTGTGTAAACCTCATAAGCAACGATCCATTTTAATTTAAAATCATACAATTACGATAGTTTTCGTTTATTTTAACAAAATCATGATGTCCATCACAGTTACGTTTCAGAAAAGTTGCGATCGTAAAGTAGACTTTATATTATCAAATGATATTCGGAGACATACACATGTAACAACCCACTGATATACTGAGTGTTGCTTCAATTGTCAAAAAGCAAACGTCAAATTAATCAACAGAAGAATGTTATTGATTTTTTTCCACTGAAAATTAAAATGTCTCTTAAGGCAATTACAGGTTCCACATCGTCAGCCTCGTTCCGATTTCGTTTTTCAAGGGTTGCAACTTTTACAAAACTCTACGTCGGGAATGTGTTAAGGCTTTGTTTTTTTGAAATTGTCGCTGTTTTTTATTCAGACCACATATACTATAATGCTGATGACGAGCTCGTATTTTATAGAAAAAAATTAATGTATGATAATACAATATTTTTTACTAAATGTCATATTATTGATTTATTTTTAAGATTGGTTAAGTTTTATTCCGGAACATCTTATCGGTTTATTGACTTTTCACATGCGCATCCATTTTTCTGTGAAATAGAACGGGTTCCTAAGACTTACAACTCGAGAGGGCGTTAAGGGATGAAATCTATCTACGCACTAAAAAACTAAAGAAGTTAACTGTTATGTCTTTTATTTTCAACCTGAATTGTAGCTAAGGTGTTAACAGAATACTCATTCAGGATTTTAGCAAGGGTTTTATTTACTCCAGAAGTATAAACTTGTCTCCTGTTAAATAAGTTAATGCAAAAATGGTATAATAGACATATATCATTACATGATAATACAAAATAAACAACGGAATGATGATAAACTGAACACGACATATTTTAAAAAATCTTTAACAAATTCACTCAAGTGAAATAAATATGAAGATAGTTTACATATGCATATATAGTAGGGCAAGTTCCTCCTTTAAATCAAGTTATCCTTTTTTTGTTTTTTACGTTATTGTAACACGTGCTTTTGCCGACCACTCAGTGCGCATGCTGGAAAAATCCCGAATGTAAACACTAGCAATCAACTGTTTTTATACACTAAAGATGAGTCGATTCTTTCGATGATAAATAGTTTATCGAACCAGGGAACTACATGTATGCATTCCTAAATGTCTCTGCGCAAAAGCAAACTTATGCATTTTTATTAAGAAGTGATTAATATATATGGCGTTTAAAACTGTTTTAAATTGACACGGAGATATTTTTTCTTTGGGTTCCGCTAAATGATTATATTAGAATATGATGCAGATAAATATCTTGACGATGAAGGTTTTGAAATAGATAATGATGTTTAATCATGACAACGACGTTGATGGGGCGTTTCTTTTCACAATGTATATGTAATAATTCACCGGACTGTAATGTTAACCATAATGCAAACACTTTTGGTTGTGAAGACCAAAGTTGTGTTTACAACAAAGTGCAATACAGTGTCATCTGATTACTCTAAAGCGAACAACTACAGAGCTTTCAGCGCTTTGATTTAACGCTTTGGTTTAACGTATGCGTACGCGATATGATGATTATGGTTTGAATAGATGAACGAAATGCAATACTTTGTTTAAAAACGTCATAGCAATACAAATATGATCACACGAACACATACAATCACATTTTACAAATTACATGTTATAACATGTAGGATCCAGAAAAAAATATAAGTCAGAAGCTAAGCCTTCGCCACAATGAAAAAGATTATCTACATGTAGTCATAAATTGCTACATAGGTCAAAGAATACCGATGAAGTACACAGTTTATTTGAATATCTAAATACAATCATATAGAACCGTTGTCTGAAGACACGTGTTTCGGAGGGCCTCAACGCTTTTTGCCCGTGTCTCAGGGTCTATATTTCTCTTACATAATACGTGCCGAGTACTTAAATTGCAAAACGACCGTATTCATTATGATACAGAAATCAGGTCACTTTAAACTAGTGTACAAGCGTCATGGGCTTTTGGTGCTCCATGTTCAGATGTAAAGAGGTCTCTCTGTCATATTGTCAAAGATTAACCAGGAAACATCGCCTTAAAGGCGCGGCTTTACTGTCTGTCATGCTGTCTTTCAGTGGGCGACGAGGCCTTCTGTCGTAGCAAGTTGTGCTTT